>NC_055968.1:20402050-20702050 GCF_018492685.1 Alosa sapidissima | reverse complement strand
TGTTGGCATGATGACGTTGGACTCTTGCTCTCCTCTTGATGAGGAAACGGTCTCTCAACTGCTTCAGCGAAGTCGTCCAACAACGTGCCCTTTGGATCCTGTCCCATCTACTCTTCTAGTCTATCGCACCTGCTGTTCTACCAGCAGTCACACATGTGTTGAACACTTCACTCAGTTCTTGAATAGGCAAGGGTTACACCTTTGCTAAAGCAAAGTACACTTAATTCAACTGATGTGAAGAACTACAGACCCGTCTCCCTTCTTTCTTTCTTGTCAAAGGTTTTGGAGAAAGTGGTCTTCAAGCAAGTATATGACTTCCAAAAGTGAAAGATCAAAGTCACCGCACACTGATCACTATTAACATAGATTTTTTATTTGGAGTGAACGATGCATTTCGCTAAGCACTTCATCAGGTTCACTCTGCACCAAATATGTGACTTCCTTTATCAGAATAACCTACTAGACCCTATGCAGTCTGGTTTCAAGGTGGTCTACACTATCTGAACTGGGAATTTCTGAGAAAGCTCTTGACTGGTTTGAATCTTACCTTAAAGGGCATTATTTTAGTGTGTCTTGGCAGGGACAGGTATCAAAGTCTCATGACCTCATCACTTTTTTTATTTACACCACTTCCTTGGGTGAGACCATTCTCTCCCATGGATTTGACTATCATTGCTATGCGGACGACACTCAACTTTACCCATCTTTCCCACCTGAAGACTCCCATCGGATTTCTGCATGTCTTAAGGATATTTCATCCTGGATGAAAAATCACCACCTTCAGCTTAATCTCTCAAAAACTGAGCATGTAGCCTTAATTGCAAAATCATGTCGGTTTATCCTTTACAACATTAGGAAGATCAGACCAGCTATCTTAATTGAGGCACCATTGAGAGCATCCTCTCCAGCTGTATCGCTGTGTGGGGCGGAAGCTGCACTGAATTCAACAGGAAAGCCCTGCAGCGCATAGTGAACACAGCTGGAAGGATTATTGGTGCTTCACTCCCCTCCCTGAAGGACATTTACACCACCCACCTCACCCGCAAGGCGACCAAAATTGTGAGTGATGCAAGTCACCCCGCTCACAATCTGTTTGATCCACTGCCCTCTGGGAAGAGGTACAGAAGCCTGCGCTCCCGCACTACCAGACTCACCAACAGCTTCATACACCAAGCTGTAAGGATGCTGAACTCTCTCCCTCCTCTCCCCCCTCCACCCTCAGCTACATAACATCCTGGACATTGGACCCAAAATGGCCGCCTGCACTACTCCACTTGCACACTTGTACACTTTACAACTTGGTGTTGTTGTCCTGAAAACACAACACTTCTGCTGCTCTTACATAACTTGCACCACTATGCCACTTTCTTTCTTACTTAGGTCAAACAGAACTACCCAAGCCTTTTATTGGCCTGACTTTGCACTAGTATTTTATTGACTGTCTATGCACAATTTCAACCAAATTTTGCTGCTCTTATTTTTTCATTATTATATGTGCCCTCTTATTTACTTATTTACTTACTTTTTTGTTTACTTGAATGTTATGTTTGTCTGTGGACCTAAATTGGCAAAATATGTCTTGTCTTCACCGTGGGATAGTGAGAAACGTAATTTCGATCTCTTTGTATGTCTGGAACATGTGAAGAAATTGACAATAAAGCTGACTTTGACTTTGACTTTGACTTAATTCAATGATCTAGATGTGGTCTTCTGATGAACGTCTGTTGTGTCGACCAGTCATAAACACTAGGTTAAATTCAAGACTATTTTCCTGTTTTTTTGTTGATGGAATGAGTTGCCCAGTGCTCTCTTTTACTGTGATAGTTTTCGGTCTTTCAAGAGGGATCTAAAGGCATATCTGTTCAACATGCACTTAGCTTATTAAGTGTAATTTGTTATGGTTTGTATATTATAGTATTTATTCATTTTCTTTAGGCTATTGAATTGACATTGTTGTTTATTATTGCTATTCTCCTTAATGTAGTCTTACCAACTTTTTAATTGTTTACTGTTAAAGTTAACTTTTTATTGTTGTTATTTGTATGTCGCTTTGGACAAAAGCGTCTGCTAAATACCATAACCATAATATAACAAGAGGCTTTTACAAAATAGGCGAAGAAGACAGAACAAACTAATATTATTTAATTTTGCGTGTGAGCTGTCGCACCCACCTTGCAACGTGTTCAGGCCCGGCAGTTTCAGAATCATTGTTATACTACAGTCAAATGTCAATGCTGTGTTGATACCTGTGTGAGTGTTTTTATACTATCAGTGTTTCTCAATGTTACAGTATGTCCTGGTGTGTTGTGTTGTGTCCTGTTCTGTGTCTGTGTGTGACCTGTGTTGCAGGGGGTCCTGGTGGTGGTGACGCACTAATTTTCAAAATTTGTATCAAAAGTAAACTTCTTTTCACTTCACAACATATTTGCCACCTCAGGCAAATATAACATACAGGCATATAATGGACTGAAATATAATAAATGTGACGGGTTATTTGACGAGGTGGTAAATTTCATGATAAATTGGCTCTAGTTATCTAAAAACAGTCAAGTTACTGACATACCTGCCTTCAATTAGAAATGCAATTTGCTTAGCGATGATAGGGTCCTGTCTAATTTGCATGACAGGGTGGTTAGATTAAGCTTGACGGATAGTTTTTGACTCATAGTTTTGAAAAACAAATAAACAATGTAAAAGAATGTCAAAATGTTTCTGCTTATTTGCTTGGGTACTCTACAGGCTGGCATTATTATAACCGCTGCGCAGTGAAGTATTTTTGTGTCAACGATTCCCGGGACACTGAAAGACCGGGGTGCACGAAACTTGTTGGGCATGTAGCCCCACAAGGATGACACGGAAGATAGATGGCCGAACACAGTTTTCTGTGAATATCACGAGAACTGAAAGTTTTGTGGAATTCGGTTCATAGGGGACCATACAATAAATTAGTATAAGTAATCTAAGTAATTTAGTGACCGTACACTACGCACACACACTCATGAACACACACATAAAGATACATGCACACACATGCAGGCACACACACACACACACACAGAGGCACGCACGCACACAAGCACACACACACGCACGCACAAACACACCCACATGCACAAACACACCCACATGCACACACACACAGGCAAGCAGGCACGCACGCAGACACACTCATAAACACACCCCATTACTCCCACTCACAAGTGAACACACACACACACACACACACACACACACACACCATTAACCCCACCCCCCCCCCCACACACACACACACACACACACACACTCACAAGCGAAAACACACACAGATCCACACATATACACACTAATTTACATAGGCTACACAAAAGTTGCAAGATGGAGTAGGAGATGGAGACAAACTGACAAGTGTGATTTATTTTTGCGGAGAGAAGCCTACAGAACTCCACATGGCACTTTTCAAATACATTTTAATTGAGATGTTTCACATTTTTTTAATTGAGATGTTTTTGAAACTACCACACTAGCCTTCGGCAGCAGGTTAGGTGTGGTGCACTGATCACATTTAGTGACTGTACACTACGCATGCACACACACACACACACACACTCATAAACACACACATAAAGATATATACACACACATGCAGGCACACACACACACACACACACACACATAGCACAGACACATAAACACACAGTAGACATGTAGGCATACGTATGCACACAGGCACATGCACACACAGAGACACTAGGGCTGAACGAGTTATTGCATTTGCGATAATATCGCGATATAATGAAACGCGATTTTCAAACCGCAAAAGATTACGCTTCGTAATATCTGACGTCACCAAAACGCATTTACACGATTTATACTTGCGCTTGCCGACACGCCACCGATTCTTCACACCGACCACTGAAGAAGCAAAAAACGTAAACAAGAGGACCAGCTAACAGTGTCAAGAAAGGTCTGATCAGTAGAGCTACTTTGGTTAAAAAAAATAAACCTCTTCATTACCTATTGCTTGAACCTGCCATGTCCCTGGTTCTAGTTCATAATTCCCCTGTGCTGCTACTCTGGCTGGTAACTTCGTTCACTTGTCCAGCTGACGATTAAAACTCCACGACTGTTTAGGCTGCACAGCAGCCATTCACCTGTGCACTGGGGACTTTGTTTACTGGAGTACAGTGACAGTGTGGTCATTTGCGATATCCAAGGGGGTTGGCGGCGCAAACATTTCATCTCACAGGTAATAGCATAATGTTATCCGCAAGTAGTTGACACAGCTAACCACCAAATAAAAAACCCAGCTGTTCCAACATTAGCTTACCAGCTAAGGCTCTAGGCTACATACATGCTGCTAACTGCTGATAACTTTGCCTGTTTAAAGAGTTTTGTCGTGATTGGCTTTGTTGTGATATGAACAAACTAGTTAATTTGCGCTGCGGTGTTGATGATGCTAACCTTTAGTTAACACCGAGCGGAACGGTCATTCGGCCGCATTTATTTGCGCTGCAACAATCTACAGTAGTCTGTTCCGATTCACGTGGAAGTAGCCTACAAAGGAGAGGAGCGGTTCTGTCTGTGTGTGTGCGCGCGCGCGCGCACGTGTATGGAGAGCACAGGACAAGGAGAAGCCTTGTCAGTGCCACTGCACGTAGACCTAGCTGTTAACTAACGAAAGAAGATCATATCTACATGAAATAAACACAAAATAGAAACGTATAAGAATCATTTAATGTTTACAAGGCTGGAAGTTCAACAAATATAGGTCTACTAATGTGATTAAAATAGTTAAATAAAAATGATTTAATTCATCAATCTTATTCAATGACCTAATGCCATCATAACATAGGCCTGGGCTCCAGGAAAGAAAAGTTTATGTTTAACTTATCTAATTTTGTGTTGGAATAATATATTGCTTGTCTTTGTTGAATAAGACAGAAGATAAAGAGCTTAAAAATAATCGCATATCGCATCGCAATATTGGTGAGAAAAATCGCAATTAGATTTTTTTCCAAAATTGTTCACCCCTAAGAGACACGCACGCACACAAGCACACACACAAACATAAACATGCACATGTGCGCAAACACACCCACATGCACACACACACAGGCAAGCAGGCACACACATAAACACACCCCATTACCCCCACACACCCACTCACAAGCAAACACACACACGCACAGACACATAAAACACACACACGCGCACACACACACACCCCATTAACACCCCCCACCCACCCCCCACACACACACACACACACACATTCACAAGCGAAAACACAGACACACACAGAGAAGCACACACATACACAAAAGCAAACACACACATGCACACACTAATTTATATAGGCTACACAAAAGTTGCAAGATGGAGCAGGAGATGGAGACAAATTGACAAGTGTGATTTATTTTTGCAGAGAGAAGCCTACAGAACTCCACATGGCGCTTTTCAAATACATTTTAATTGCGATGTTTTGGAAACTGCCACACTAGCCTTCGGCAGCAGGTTAGGTGTGGTGCACTGAAGACAGCAGCCTCAGGTGCTGTAATTAGCCAAGAATCCCATCATGAGGCCATCTGAACACCTATACCAGTTGTGAGATGCACGGCAACGAAGACATATTGCCTATACCTGCATCCATATGTCAGTGTGTGTATGGTGAAGACACATTGCCTATACCTCCACCTGTGTGTGTGTGTGTGTGTGTTGAGAATTTACATCTAGCTCGCCAGCTGTCTATTTTGCCAAACACATTCCGAACAAAAATACATAGATTACTTTATTGCCATGTCAACGTACTGTTGAGCGCATAGCATTTTTTCCCCCCAATATGTTTTTTTCCAAGTAGTATAGTACAAAGGGACAAAGATTATGAGTAAAAAAAATACAGCAATATGAAAAAAAGAGGAAAGAAAGATAGAGAGAGAGAGAGAGAGAGAGAGAGAGAGAGAGAGAGACAAAATGCCGTAGGACTATTACTCAAGACAATGAAATGTACTGTTGCATCACTGGTACTCTAACTTAAAACAGAATTTATTAAAGAAGAGGCAAGTGGCCTATTGTGAATCTCACAAATGTTCAAGGTCTCCATCAAATTGAGCAAGATGATCTAAGATTGGCTGCCAAATCTTTTATGACTGTCCGTCATGCCATATCGGATTTTCTCCGTATGTAATACAGAGGTAAGTTCTGTTAGCCACGTCTTGAAGAGTGACACTGCCTCTGACTTCCAAAGCTCAGTCTCTTTGCAATTAAAGGATAATTCCGGTATTTAGCACTTTGAGTCCCTTTTCTGGTTTGTTTTGGATGAACTAGAGTAGTGGACACCGAAATTTTGACGATGGGTCCTGCCTCGACTTTCTGACTCGTTTTGAATCACCTTTGACTGTTTCAGATATGTCCAGAAGAGATGGGTTAAGGAACTGTCAGCTGACTTACATCGATAACACAAAGGGGAAACCGTATATATTGGATGTAGATTAGTTTTTGAATAATGAAGTCTATGTTTGACCTTAAACTGGATTAAGTGATGTCTGGCATTAATAGAACAATATTGGATTCTACTGAAGAAGTGTATTGATGGAAGGGAAAACTTGTCTTTTAGCTGAGTAAATGAGGGAAAATGTTTGTCAATGTACAGATCTTTTAAAACTGCTATGCCTTTTAGCCTCCAACTTTAAAAAGTTGCATCTGAGAGTGAAGGGGAAAATGCATGGTTATGACACGCATAGATCTTGAATTTCCTCTATCTAGATAGATAGATAGATAGATTCTTATCTTCTTCTTAATTTGCTGCCACATTTTCAAACAATTGAGAACTATTTGGTTATTCACTTTTGTCTTTACAGGCAGTCAAGGCGTTGAGATAAGAAGAGCTGGGAATGAACTGTCTCTGACATCTTTCTTTTCAATGGCCACCCACGCAGTGGTGTTTGTTGACATTTCCAGGCTATAGCCTTCACGCCAATAGGCAAGAGCTCGAAGATTTGCTGCCCAGTAGTAATGTTGAAAGCCTGGTAACCCAAATCCACCCTTCTCTCTGGGTTTTTTGTAAATATGTTTGATATTCTATGAGCTTTAAAACCCCAGATAAAAAGGCATGATTATTGAGTCTTGTAGTTTAAAGAATGACTTTTTAGGAAAATAGGATGGTTTTGAAAGAGGTATAGGAATCTGGGCAGCCGTGGCCTACTGGTTAGACTTGTAACCGGAGGGTTGCCGGTTCAAACCCCGACCAGTGGAGCGGCTGAAGTGCCTTTGAGCAAGGCACCTAACCCCTCACTGCTCCCCGAGCGCCGCTGTTGTAGCAGGCAGCTCACTGCACCGGGATTAGTGTGTGTTTCACCTCACTGTGTGTTGAGTGTGTTTCACTAATTCACGGATTGGGATAAATGCAGAGACCAAATTTCCCTCACGGGATCAAGAGAGTATATACTTATGAATCTTACTTATACTTATGAATCTTGCCAGTGATAGCATTTGTACGACCCACCATAGAAAGTGGGAGCGTGCGTCAGTTGCAGTTTAAAAATTCATTTTGGCAGAGTTACTCCAAGGTACTTCAGCTTGTCTGTCACTTTAAATAGGAGTTTATGCAAAAATTCTGCTTCATGGTTATCCCCAAGAGGCAAAAATGCTTTTTGCCAGTTAATTGTGTACCCAGAAACTTCAACAAATGACTTTATGAGGTCTAACAGAATGGGGATAGAGTGTTCAGGCTGTGACATAAAGATTGCAACATCATCTGCATATAAAGACAGATGGTGGTCCACATCTCCTAGACGAATGGGTTTGTGAGAGCTGTGTTGCCTGATATTAATAGCAAGGGGTTCAATACCAATCGCATATATGTCCACTCTATCTAATCAAAAGCTTTCTCCGCATCTAAGCAGAGAACCGCCACCTGAGCACATAGCAATATAGCTTTTGAGTCCACACAGCTCTTTGCCCATCATGGCGCATCTGTAGTGCACAGCACTGTTAGGTGTGTGAGTAAGTGGGCGTGCCGTGCATGCGAGTAAGTGAGTGTGCACGAGTGTTAGCGTGTGTTTGAGAGTGAGTAAGTGAGCGTGCAAGCGTGCGAGTGTTAACATGTGTGAGTGCGTGCGAGGGAATGAGTATGGTACCTGTCTGTGGGCCTCGCGCAGCAGGCACCGGAAGCGCTCGTCGCGCAGGGCCCAGAGGGGCGGGGTGTCGGGGGTGTCGCGTGTCTGTGGCTCCTCCAGCCGCAGCTTGAGCTCCCGCAGCGTGCTCAGCTCCTCGGTCAGCTGCCGCTGGCGCGTGCGGCATGCCTGGAGGTCCAGCTCCAGGTCCAGGGAGGTGCGCGTGGGCGGCTCTGCCAGCGACGAGCGGTACGACTGCTGTTGTACACACACACACAAACATAAACACACTGAGGTGAGTTCTTTACTGCTAATTCTGAAGAGTTGGCCATTGCACTCTTTGCTGGGTGGTAAATGGACACGGCCACTTTTTGCAGGGCTGATCTGTGTACCTGTTTGTAGCGCAGAGTTCTTCTCTCTAGAGTGTTTCTGATGAAGGGGGACTTCTTTGGTAGTGTAGAGCTGTCGCTGTCGCTTCGGTACAACTAAACCACGCACACGCAACATGTGTACGTTTGCACACGCACGCGGACACACACACACACACACACACACACACACACACGGACACACACGGACACACACGGACACACACGGACACACACACACACGGACACACACACACACAAAGGGAATTGAGAAAAGACACAGATGAGAAGTCCCCCCAGGGGGACTGACATGGCAAATCAACATTTCAGCTAAAGCATTCATACCATTATAGAGTACAGAAGGAAATGCATTTAGGTTGAATGGCATGTGAATGTGGCATTTAGACTAATTTACATAAACATACATAATTTCCATCAGGTACAGAATCAACACATTTTATGGAATGAGCTAATGGATTAGGCTTAAAGAATCACTGCATGAATCCCACTTGACTTGTCTGTATTTGACTTCATACCTTAGAGATGAGATATAATTTTAAATGCCCGATTAGCTTGTGCATGCGTGTGTGTGAGCGCATGTGTGTCTGTGTCTGGATTGGGGAACTTACCCTACACACATACTGGCTGCGTGCTCCTGGGGAGAAAGTCTGCGAGCGAACAATGGCGCTGCCTCGCATGAAAGGCGAGCCGTGTCCCCAACGTCCCCCGCGTTCCTTCGGCCGCACCCTCATTGGCTCAGGGAAGACCACCTCGGTGTTTGTAGCCTTATCCACCTATCAGGAAGACACAAGTAGCGGTCAGTCAACATCCTGGTGCTGTCCTGTCCTAAGTGTTGGGCGGCAAGGACCCTCACAGTGATGTTACAGTGCTAAGGAGGAATGTCTTGTCCATCGAGTCCAAAACTACAGCTTGGCCATTCAGACTTATGGCATAACATAACAAACTTTAAGCAATGCAAACATTATTCATTTTACTTGCCAAGATGATAAAGAGAACTGATCCAAAAAAATCTCCCACTCCCTTCCCTGTCTAGTTGCAATCCATCTTTCTGCACTCATTCTTTTGTCATCATGTAGAAAAACAAAGTACATTGTAGAACATTACCAAAGACATCAAAACCAATGTTGCAAAGTAGAAGTGATGTTTTAATGAAACAAAATGTTTCATATTATAGATAGATTACTGAAAGTAGCCACTGTTAACCTTCATGACAGCTTTGTACACCACTAACATCATAACAAATTTCATGTGTCAGTCACCTAGAATGCTTTTCAATATACTTGAAAGAAAGCAGCCAACAAGTTTAACATGTATATGAATTAAAAACGGGGAAAAACATCTACCTGCTGCTGGTTAAGAGTGTTGAGTGTATGAAGTACACGAATGTACAAAGTAGTCATCAAAAGCAAAATGTAGCTCCAGTGCATACTTGGAATCTACTTAGAAATATTTTGTTTTATTTACACATTCTTTATTTACTACATGATATCATATGTGCTACTTCATAGTTTATAGTACTGATCTAATAGCCTGGAGATTCCAGACCCTGGTAATCTAGAATTATTAAGGGTCTGGCCACGAATAATGTAATGGCCCAACTCGAGGGGCGGCACCAAGTGTGCATTTGAAAACCTCACTGCACGCAATTGGATAACACGATACGACCAACATTTACTGACTGATTCCAGACTTCGACGCAATAGGATAACACTACGACTCTCATCTGTTTAGCTCGCCTTTGGCCCACCTATCAGATGCACCGCTGTGATTGGCTCCCCGCGATACAAGTGACAAAAGTAACGTGCATCATTACTGATTGCCAGAGTGTCTCGCAGAGTAAAATAGTCAAAAAATAAAAAATAAAGAGAAAACATAAAGAAAATTCCATCAATGACAGTGTTTCCCACAGAATTAAATTCTATTTGTGGTGGTAGGTTTGCAGAATTAACTTGAATGCAACAGTTTTTAACAAATTAGTGCAGCAGCGTGGTTATGATGCTAACCAGATTTAAGCACAATGTAGTACAACCTGGAAAATCATTGTGTGGTGGTCAATGTTGATATTGTGGTGGGCCGCCACAAATAAGTCAATGTATGGGAAACACTGAATGAGTAAGTAGTGCTACTTGTGACTGGTAGCCTACTGTATATTTCCTAAAGGTTCGTATAGTTCTGTTTGTGATAATTCTGAAGTCCCAGCGTCTGAAGGTTCATAGACGTTTGGCTTACATAGCAGAAAAGCACTGCCACACCTAGGGCAGAGTGAAATGTGAAAGAATGCAGAGTCGCTGAAGTGTGGGAAAATACATTTGCCAACACACCTCTAAAGTAGTTCCCCAGCAGCAAAAGGTCACAGATAAAAAGCATGCCACAGTCGTAATGAAGGAGATTTTAATAGTCATTATTTTGCCACTTAAAGTAACCCAATCCAACTGATCACTGATTTACATTAGGGATGGTGCCAGTGATGACGTAAGCAGAGACCTGCATCTAACCAGTCCAGTCCTCCACACTGGAGTCTACATACACCTGAACACATGAACTCGGTGTCAATAATGCTTTGAAAGGGTGTGTGTGTGTGTGTGTGTGTGGGGGGGGGGGGGGGGGGGGGGGGGCATCGTCAGTGTCACGGTCATGCCTTTTATTCATTTAGCAGACACTTTTATACAAAGCAACTTACAACTACTATGCAGGGGAGACCTTAGGTAACAAATACTACAACAATAAATATTACTACCAGAGGATGAGGACATATCCTCCTCATCCTCCTCGTGCAACAGGCATCACCTTTTTTGTCATCGTGCCCAGTCCCGACTGACAAAAGAAACTCCACTGTGGGCACACATGCCTCACCAATGTGTGTGGCCAAACATGCTTAACACTGTTCTAGAAAATAAAGAGTCTCCATCCCACACAAGTTTAAAATGGGCGATTTACTGTCAGGCAACACAGCATGTTTTTAGTACCCTCATAACAGAAACGCAAGTTATGAAAGATGCCAGCGCACAGCGATGACTCACTCCACATCTCATGTCTGACCTAAAAGGCCGTTCCTATCAGTGGTGAAAAGAGGCCATTTTGCATCAGTGCATCACTCCTACGGGAAACCTGACTAGTCCACCTACAGCCCTGAGGTCAAACACACCACAAGCCAGAAATGTGATCTCCACTCAGCATCAGAGAGACTGAGGGATATATAGTTATCCATCTGGCACCAAACAACTCTAAAAGTAACTGCTCACATAAACATGGTGAGCAGTGTATTACCATTTCAAGTTCAAATTTGATATTTTTTAATTACAGTCGACATAATATATTAAAAAAAAAAAATGAAGACTTGTAGGCGGAGACCCTTATGTCACTTGTAGATGGACATCATTTAAGAGAGTCGGACTACAGACAGGGAGAGAGAGAGGCGATTTACCCTGACGAGTCCTCTGTCAGTGGGCTGCACACAGCGCCCTCCGCTGGCCATGCAGATGCCCTCAGCACAGAGCCCCTCTACACAGGGCGCCACAAACGCTGTGCTGTTGCTACAGCCACTGTCCACAGACTCGGCCTGCCAGCTCCTAAAACCAACAAGAGGTCACACACACACACACACACACACACGCACGATTAGTGTTAAAAATGGAAAGTTAGCAGGCTATCTGCTGAATCAACTTCACTAATCAATGTGATGACATTAGCTGGAAGCTTCATGGGTTAACATTTATCACTCTCATATTTGTCTGCAACAAATTCAAAGAGACACACTTGTATAATTGTCATACTAAGCACATCCATCTGGGATTGAATAATACGGTTTTGCATCAGTGTTTTTGTGTGTGCATGTGTGTGCGTGTGTGTATGTGCAATTAGGTGGGAGTGGCAGTGACTGAGCGAGTGTGGGCTAGTATGTATGTTTGTGTGTGTGTTCACCTCTCGGACACTGCCTCTCCCTGCTCCTCCTTCCTCTCCAGCTCCTCCTCGCTGAGGTCCAGCTCTCTCTCCACCTCCTCCAGCTGGGTGGAGGCACGAGCCAATAGAGCTGACCCTGATACCTGATAACACAGAGAGAGAGAGAGAGAGAGAGAGAGAGAGAGAGAGAGAGAGAGAGAGAGAGAGAGAGAGAGAGAGAGAGAGAGAGAGAGAGAGATACAATGTTAGGTGTTTAAATACAGCACTACAAAAAAAAACATTAACAAGTGTTGTTAATGAGAAAGAGAGGGGGGATGGAGAGAGAGAGAGAGAAACAATATTAGATGGTGGTGGGGGAATATAGGTCATAAAAAACTAAATTATGTTTTAAAGCATTTCTGTTGAACTCATTACTAAAATATGCTGCAATAAATCAAAGCAGCATTCTTGCACATAGTTAGGAACAAAATGATTCATACCCCTGGCAAATATTAATTTTATGTTCATTTTCTCTTGATCAATATGTTTGTTATGACTGAAAATGACACTGCCACATTGCTAAAGGTTGTAAGACAATGTGGTATTAGATTTGATAGAATCAAAAAGAGAAGCGTTTTCCTAAAAAATGGCATGTCCAAAATTATTCATACCCTTTTTAAATAATCAATGGAAACATCTTTATCTGCATTCACAGCTCTCAAAATGGTTCTTATAATACCTACCAAGCCTCTCCATGTCTCCTCAATGATTCTAGACCACACCTTTTTAGCAGCAACCTGGACTTTGAGGCAGGAACAATTATGGGCTACGTTAAGATTTTTGGAGGAAAAGATCAGGCAGTCTGCCGAGAGACCTGCCCCAATAGGCGGCATTGGACCATTAAACCACACAATGATCCAAAACATGCAGCCAAACAAGGGAAGAAATGGTTAACAGAGAACAATATCAACATCTTGGAGTGACCCAGCCAGAGTCCAGACCTCAATCCGTCAAAAAGTGGCAGAGTGATGGCAAATAATTGTTCCTGCCTCAAAACCCAGAAAATAAACCCAGAATAATTTTTGACGTGCCATTTTTCTTAAAAAAACAAACATATTGGTCAAGAGAAAATCAACATTAAATCAATATTTGTCAGGGGTATGAATCATTTTATTCCTAACTGTAGTTGTAGATGTCTATGATCATCATACTGAGAAAAATACCAGACAAGATTGCAAGGATGCAAGTGCCTATCAAAATGAACAACGAAGCTAGCCAGCTATGAGTCATTCCATGTCAAATCAGACAAAATCCAGGAAAATGGTTGCAGCACCGATTCCGATTTTCCTCAAAGTTTGTCTACACAATGTTTAGGTTCCATAACTAAAACCTGTAAAATATTTTTGTTCAATTCTATTGTTTTCATAGTCTTTTTGTCCTTGATTGTTTACACTCTCTAAAAGGCCTTATCTTGGAGGCCATGTTTGGACATTCATCTTAAAATGTATTATTCCTAGCCTGACCAAACTTTGTACAATGGAAGACGAACATGTTCTCAGTCAAATTTGTACCACAGTCTCATTGGCTTTATAGAAGTCCCTAGTTTAAAAAAAAAAAAAAAAACATGCAAAAAAGTGATATTGAGGGTCTCAAAACTCTTTTATTGTTACACGCCTGCCATCAATCAGTATTTTCTCTAGAAATATAATCCTTTGTTAACGTTGTCCCAAAACGAAGGGGAAGTCTCCAAAACAAAAGGTCATGACAATAATAAGGATAAAATAAGAGTTCCTTTGAGAAGATGGGAGAAGCGTACAGAAGGACAAAACAAAAGACTGAACTATTTGGCCGCAATTCCCAATGGAAGAAACCAGGCACTGAGCCTGCACTGATGTTTGTCCTTCTTTACACTTCTCTCATCTTCTCAAAGGAACTCTAGATCTCATTCATAGTGACCATTGGGTCCTTGGTTACCTGTCTGACCAAGACTCTTCGTCCCGGAATATATATATATATGCACAGTATATTAGGGCTTTCAATCGATTAAAAAATTGAATCGAATTAATTACATACTCTGTGATTAATTCATGTAAATTAATCGCATATATCATTTTTGCTGTGAAAGTATTTTAAATATTTAAATTCAAATGAATCATTGAATAATCAGCATTAGTGACATTAAAGTTCAAAAACTCTTTTATTTTTATTTTCACTGTTCAAATAATGGCCATAATAATCTATGATATGACCTAATATGCTGAGGAAATAAATTCAAAAGTGTTTTTTCACATACAAGGCATTTTAGGCCACAGATATAACCTAGGGGACACAATGAAATTAAATTAACAATCCCCTCAATGTCAACACTATTTCTTTGCATTGATGTGCGACTTTAGAGTTGATGAACTCCGGTGATATGCAAATTCCTTGCTGCAGACATTGCAGAGGACTTTATTTTAATCAACACTTTATTTTTATCAACACCATCAGGCCGTTTTTTAAAAGTAAATGTTCCAATCAATGATCTAGGCAGCACATTTTCTTCTCTCTCCTTCATTTTACAGTCTAATGGTTACTGACTAGAACGGCTCGGGGTCATACGGAATCGATTAATCTGCGCTTATTTTTTTTTAATCAGTTATTTTTTCTCTAATTTAAATATATCATATATCAATAAAGACGCAAATGATTTTTTTCTTCTTGATATAAAGGCTGACATAAGACATAGTACATAAGATAAATATTATCACATCATGCTTTCCCAGATATGGGTAGCCCAGACTGTCCTGAAAAAGGAAGACATTGGGCTTAAACATACAAAATGTTCTTACGGGGGAGCATGCCCCCGGACCCTCTAGAGGCTTGTGCCCTAGTGCAGCTCTAGGTCTAGTGACGCCCCTGTTAGTGCTGTAGCTGCCTGGCTGCTTTAGTTGCCAGTTTTTTTTTTTCCGCGCCGACAGTACTCGGTGATCTGGAGAAACGGATGTCTCCTTTAAGTCAGTCTTTTGCTCACCTTCAGCCTTGATTGCTCTTCTGCATGCCGTTGGCCTGCCTTCTCCACTTCCTCTTCCTCCTCCTCCTCTTCCTCCACGCTGTGCCCAGTCCCACCGCTGTGGCTGACCGCGTCTGCACGGTGGAGCTCCTTGGTGCCGGAGAGCTGGATCCGGTGCCAGGTGACTACCATCTCTGCACTGTTCTCGCAGTCGGCTAGCGCCACCCGAGCCATGCCCTGTGTGTGTGTGTGTGTGTAGGGGGGTGGTGGCATGAGGTTACCAACAGCTTCACAGACTATTACTCATGCCCAACATACTGCTCATCTACAGTGATCCATCATCAGAGCATTACTTATGCAATCACAAGCAGTTTCATTTCACAACCTATTAAAAAAAACTTTTGGAAATTCCATATAAGATATATGAAAGTGTGCAGCTGTCATTACCTGTTCTTGTGTGTTTAAAACATGCTCAATTAACATTATTCACACATTTTAGACCACTTAGACAGGCTACTGTTAAGGACAACATTATAGCTAGGCACCCTCTGATAATGGGCACCCTGTGAGTTGTCCCTTGGACAGGCGCTGTGAACGCTGCGTCAAAGGCGCAGCTAGGGCACTTGAGACAGAAACAGTCAAGCAACTTACGTTCAAGTTTATCTAACTCTACTGCCAAGCATCAGCCCCGTATCTCACACTTAGAAGAAAAACGCAAACAAGTTGTATCAAGAGCATAAAATCGCCTATCCCTCAATAGATCGGTTTCAGGTCCATTAATCTTATTGTCAACACAAAACCAATTCATTTTGGTGTGCAGTGATTAGTTTTGTATAGTTTCTTTAATCTATTTCACATTCCAGAAAAATAACAACATGTAGCTTACCGGTATATGAAATTATAGCCCTCTATACACAATGTTATGAATGAAATGTTCTTTTTGGATGGCAATTCATAGTGTGACTGACTTTAGCCTAGCTAGTTGTGCGTTATTCCCCGCTTCCCTGCTCCAGTAGGCAGACATGGTCTATAAGTGAATCCCCCGACCGCCCCTGCTCCTTTCCCTTCTTAACATCTGTTTATCAAAACATCATCAAGTTAAAAAATACACACTAACGGTAATAGTTTCAATTATTGGAATTTTGGGTAACACTTTACTTGACAGTATCAGCATAAGAATGACATGACACAGTCACGAACACATGACACTGTCATGACATATGAAACCTAACCCTAATTCTAACCTCTAACCCTAACCTTAATTTATGACAAAAAACTAATGTCACTTAATAACAGAAGTGACAGACTGTCAAGTAAAGTGTAACC
Source organism: Alosa sapidissima (assembly GCF_018492685.1). Classification (NCBI taxonomy): domain Eukaryota; kingdom Metazoa; phylum Chordata; class Actinopteri; order Clupeiformes; family Clupeidae; genus Alosa; species Alosa sapidissima. The sequence goes on along the minus strand of NC_055968.1, from coordinate 20,685,371 downwards.
AAATTTTGTTTTACTTTGTTAGTTGTTTGTGTTACAATTTTGTTATCATTTAAATGTTATATAAATATAAGATTATTCACAATGGTAACTAAAACAGTAGTTTTAGTATTTTTTTTTTTTTAGGGGGGGGGGGGGGGGGGTTGTAAACAAAATAAACTCAAACACGCTCATTATAACATTGAAATTGAATCAATTGAATGATTGATTGTACATCTGAAAGTAACCTCTATTTCCCACTAGGTCCATTTGTTAGGACAGATGTCCCTCAAGCAGTGTTTGTTATTCCCTCATGTGCTGTGACATGTTTAGGGAGCGTCCCAGAAGCGTCCCACTGCTATGCTCCACTTTACCTGCCTATATGTATTTGATTTCATATCTAGATTTCATAGCTGGCACTGGTGGACAGGCATCTGAAAGATTGTGGAAATCAGTCATAATCCATTCCTATATTTCCCCCCATTATCTAGCTACATTGTTCTTACCCTCTCATTTTAAAGTATACTCAGAAAAAAAACCCAGAAATAGAATCAGAATAAATCCACATATTTCCATAGCCAAATCCACCCTCTCCTGTCCTGCCTCCTGATTGGTTCTCCAGCAACTCACCAGCAGCTCCTCCTGCGCCTGCATGCCCACTGCGCAGACGCTGAGCTGCAGGCTGAGCAAGGCCAGGCTGTCTGCGGCCAGCGGCACGTGGAAGCCCTCGTTGAAGCTGAGCGGCGAGCGTGGCTCCTGGGGCCGACAGCAGTAGTAGGGATACGGCCGGCTGGGGTCCACAGGCAGCACGTGCACCTTCACATAGCTAGAGAAAGAGAGAGGGGGATGGAGAGAGAGAGAGAGAGAGAGAGAGAGAGGTTGAGAGAGAGAGGGGGATGGAGAGAGAGAGAGAAACAATATTAGATGTTTAAATACTACAAAATAAAACCATTAACAAGTGTTCCAGCCTCAAACAAAACCATACAAACCACAAGTTAGCACACACCTTCATATTTTAAAAACAACTTGCCCACCCTCCCCACCACCACACAGCAGCCCTCCCCACCCTCCCCACCACCACACAGCAGCCCTCCCCACCCCCATACTGTAAACAACACACTCAATGTCACTGATCAACTTCTACAAAACATTCAGTTTTGACTCTACCCTCCACCATCTCCCTAAAAAGAGGGTGAGAAAGAGGGAGGAAGCGACAGAAAGAGAGAGGGGGAAAAGGGGAGAGGGAGAGAGAGAGAGAAGGAAAAGGGGGGGGGGCAGGGGAGAGGGAAAGGGGAAGAGAGAGAGGCAGCAAGGAGAGGAAAGAAGGTTGCAGTGACGGTGAATAAGAAAAATGTTTTCGTTTCAGAATGAGTCATGTTTTTTTTGTTGAGCGCATGGAGTGTTGCAACTGTGTGAGTATGTGAGTCAGTTTAGTGTGTGTGTGTGTGTGTGTGTGTGTGTGCGCATGTGTGTGCGTGCGCATGTGTGTGTGTGCGTGTGTGTGTGTGCGTGTGTGTGCGTGCATGTGTGTGCGTGCGCATGTGTGTGTGTGTGTGTGTGCGCATGTAAGCACCTGACAGGTGAAACATTTTGGGAAAAAAAAAAATAATATTGCACAGAGACAGAAGATTTAGCTTACACTCGGTAGCCTTCCTTCACGGCAACTTTGTTGAAATTCCTCATCTGCAGAACATGCAGCACGAGACACTGCGAGCTCGCATCATAGCTGAGGAGATGAGGAGAGAGCACTTTCACACACCATTAGCACAACTACGCAAGTGATTATTTTAGCCCTTTAAGTACAACTGTGTGTGTGTGTGTTGTGTGAGTATCTGTGAGACTTACAGAAGTCCTAATTGAATCTGCGGCGCTTCAGCTGTGGTGACAGAATCCCGGCTGTACACAATCTCGTCTGATTCTTCCGTTCTGCTGGTGACGAACACATGGGGGTTGCAGGAGGCATGAAAATATGAACAGGTGATTTAACCTAAACTAACAAATGCTGCTAGTGATAAATAAAAACAAAAACACCAGTTACAATTTTTAGGATGGTGTAGAGACAAGATAAATTAAAGGAGCCGCTTCCAAACAATCTCGATCTGTAACAGCTGCAGTTTCTGGGCACTAGATGGAGCCAGAGTAATTTGGCAACCCCTTCTCCTCATGCATTTACACGAGTGTTCCATTCAAAGCCTATTCAAGAAAATGTTTAATAGAATACAGCATCTATGCCACACATTTTTAGTAATGTCCAATTAAGACTGAAAAGTGACAAGAGACCATAGCCTGGGAAAACCTAGATGAACCTGTTAGTGAATTCGCTAATCCCGCATGGGGCGGGCTTTATATGATGAACAGTGCATTCAAAACAATTAATAGCTGCGCTGATGGTGACCGGGTTAAACAGATATGGGCATGCATTTCTTTGGAATTGAGTGAACAACTGCATTTAAAACACTTTGTTTTCAGAGAAAGATTTGATTGCTGCACTTCTGAAACGATTTGGTAAGAGTTTAATGCATCAATTTAAGTTTAATTTTACTGCTAGTTATGCCCCTGGAGGCTGTGAAACAGTTAATGAAGCTTTTCCAGACCCACACCCAATCTCAGTTGAGATGCGGTCTGGTGTTAACGAAGCTAAGAGACCATGTACTGTTTAAGCAATTCAGTGATTACAGGCAAAGTAACGCAACGTGAAATGTTGCGTGACAAAGTTTAAATAACGGCAACTTTTGAGGCGTCAAGAGACGAGCGACGAGCGAATCGTCACATTTGTGAACAAGACTGGAGTGCATCTCAAGCTCTGGGAGACTCACCTTCTGCTCCAGGCCTCAAACACGCCACTGTCTGTGGCCAGCGCCTCCTCGCACACCCCAGCTGAAGCCCTCCTGGCTCTCCTGCTGTTCCTGTTGCTGCTGTTGCATCGCAGGGTCACTCCTACAAACACACACACACACACACACACACACACACACACACACACACACACAAATGTGTTTCAAGGGAAGACATGCTTCAAGGTCAAACAATAGGGGAACTCTAAATGACTTTTTACTCAGGGCAAACATACTTAAATCCTGAAGACAAGTCAAAGGTAAGGGTTTTGCTGGGGACTCACCTGTCGGAGGAAACGACCCCTGAGGCCCTCCTTCTCGGAGCCCCTTGGCCTCCAGAAGGTGAGCAGCAGCCAGCTCGGCCTCGGCCGTCCCTGTGGGCAGCAGTGCAGGATGCTGCGGCTGCGGTGGCACCTGGCCCTGGCCGCGGAGACTCTCCAGGATGCCTCGGCCCGCCAGCTCCATGTACTCCTCGGTCATCTGGGCGAGCGGGCAGTCCTGCGGTGCCGAGTGGTACTCCATTGGCGAGCTGGGCGGCGACAGCGAGGAGAGCGAAGAGCGCGATGAGAGCGACGCCAGCGACTGCGGCGTGTTGTCGTGAGAGCGCTTGGCCTTGCCCAGGCTCAGCAGGTCCGAGCCGTAGCAGCCGCTGCCCATCCCGCTGACCCCGACGGGGGCCTCCAGGGGCAGCAGGTAGCGCAGGTGCGGGTCAGAAGGGTCCAGCGTGGGGGCCTCGGCGCGCTCATATTGTGGCAGGCCGTAGATGTCCGTGAAGCTGACGGAGCTGAGCGAGCCGCGGCTGGACGCCAGGGAACCCCGGCTGGAGGCCAGCGAGCCTCGGCTACTGCTGGACGACATGGTCAGGTTGCTGGCAGACAGACTGGTGTAGGGGGAGAGAAGGAGTAAATCACCAGAGAGGCTCCACAAGCATTTCAGACATCTGAGCATATTTCAAAATGCAAATTAGTCCTCCCGCAAAAAACTGGACGTCATTACAGCAATTTAGTGTTCCCTATTCAACAGTATATTAAAAACTCTTCAGATAATGACACAAAATCATGAATCATTATCTTCATACATTTCTTTTTCTGAACTTAATTACTTGAACTATATCAAGACTCTCTAGTCTTTCCACTCTCTTTTGGTATGGCAGGAGTACAGAGTTGAAAATGCTGTGCAGTTTGTGTAGCGGACAGCCATAGTGTGCCTACGTGAGTGTGCAGTATGAATGGGTGGAGGTGGTGGTGGCTGGAGTGGTGTCCACTGGTGGCCTTGACGAGAGGCTCCAGTACCTCTTGAGCTGGGAGTGGAGGTAGGTGGTGATGCGAGTGGCCTCCTCGAGCTGTCTAAGCAGCACATTCCTCTTCTCCTGCTGCAGAATCCTACACACACACAGATAAGCAGGCAGGCAGGTGCAGGCGCACACGCGCACACACACGCGCACACACACACACACACACACACAAACAAACAACACACACACACACGTATGTCAGTAGCTGCGGGAGCCCACTAAACACTTTCAATGCAGCCTGACTAATGGCACATTATTTGTTTCTTTATGATGATGGTGATACTGTATCATCTGTGCTGGTACCATCCATTTAAAAAAAAAAAAAAAAAAACTCTGACGTGAGTTTCCATATAATGAAAGCGGACATGGAGATTGAGGAGATCCCCCCCCCCCCCATTAACTGCACTGTTATGTGTAACACTTTTACAGACCCATCACTGAGGAAAAAGGAACATTGGAAAGAGAAAGAAAGTGCAGATATAGGAGACAGAGGCAGAGAAAGAGGTAGAGAAAGAGAGAGAGGGAGGGGAGAAGAGGAGGAGAGGTAGAGAAAGAAAGAAAAAGAGAGAGAATGCCAAAAATGAATGAAGAGCAACTTGTGTGGCCAGATTCTGCACAGACAACAACAACAAAGAAAACAGGAAGAAAAAGGTCACGCACACCACTCTCCCTCTTTCTCTCTCTCCGTCTGCAAGCATTCATTCCTGCGCTATCTGAGCAGGCCCATAGTGCATCTCTGTGGCTGTATGAGGGGCTGAGGGTGCCCCCATGCTCCCCAGAGGTCTGCTTTCAGCATCTCCACCAGCACACACACACACACAGATGAGATGTGCCGATTGGCAACGCACAATGACACAAACTGCATCCAGTGCTGGGGAAAAGAGGGGCCAGATGGGCATTGTCTACAGGAATCTGTGTGTCTGATCAGACTTATCTGCCTGGCTTACTGGCATGGTGCTCCCATGGTGTTGCATGTCTTCTGGGAAAGTTATGTTTCATTTATGCAATAGGTATTGTCACAAAGATTGTTTATGGAGGGTGCAGCCTAGTTTTAACTACAGTAAGCTTATGGCTATACTGTGTATAGTATAAGTATATATACTCTTTTGATCCCGTGAGGGAAACAGTGCGCACAGTGAGCTGCCTGCATCAACAGTGGCGCTCAGGGAGCAGTGAGGGATTAGGTGCCTTGCTCAAGGGCACTTCAGCCGTGCCTACTGGTCGGGGTTCGAACCGGCAACCCTCCGGTTACAGGTCCGAAGTGCTAACCAGTAGGCCACGGCTCTCCTCCTTCCACATTTCTTGAGATGCAGCCTGTGCTATTCCCGAAAAAGTCTTAAACAGTACACAACTACCTCTGAGGTCACGGTGGAGTGACAGAGCATCAGCCCAGTTAACTGTTTACATTGGCTTTCATTTGTTAGCAAAGGTAACAATATTGATTTTAGCAATTAGCTCAACTGTGCGACTACTCATGTTGATTCTAGAATTAGCTGTTTGCACAGACCTAAGTGTTATTAACAAGCAGGCAAGTCACGAGAGACAGAAAGAGAGTGAGAGGGAGGCAGAGAGGAGTGAGAGAGATATATATAGAGAGAATATTCCTTCCCTGTTAATTTCATTGTTAACATGCTTAATATTGTTTTTTGCAAATATACTGTATCACTACACATGAACGGACATGCAAGCTATGAGTTGAGAAAAGAGAGAGAGAGAGAGAGAGAGAGAGAGAGAGAGAGAGAGAGAGAGAGAGAGAGAGAGAGAGATGGAGCAGTAAAGGAGTGCGAGTGTGGCCTGACCTCTGGTTGGCTCCCTGGCTCTGGAGGCTGCGGGCCCTCTGCACCTCCTCCTCCAGGCGCCGGCGCTCCTCCTCCAGCTGCAGGAAGGCCTCCGGGGGGCGCTGCTGTTGGCTAAGCAGCGTCAGCTCCTGCAGCAGGGCCTCCTTCTCGCGCAGCAGCTGCAGGCTGTCCCGGTCCGCCTCGGCCCGCCCGCACCAGGTCTCGCTGTCCAGCTGGGCCAGCTGGTGCTGGATGCTGGACACTCTGGCATGGAGAAAGAGCAGTGGAGAGGAGGAAAGAAAGAGAGGGAGAATGCATGTGAGTAAGAGAGAGAGAGAGAGAGAGAGAGAGAGAGAGAGAGAGAGAGAGAGAGAGAGAGAGAGAGAGAGAGAGAGAGAGAGAGAAAGGGTGAGCAAGGGAGACAGAGAGAGAGGATGGGTAAGGGAGGTGGAGGGAAAGAGAGGTGAAAGGGAAAGAGTGATTAAAACACAGAACCCATGACCCATCATCTGTGCGCACTCTAATGTCGTCATGGCGCACATGTGCATCTGGACAATCATCTGAGCGGTGTTTACATCTGCTTAACCACCACAAGCTCACTGGCTGCATGGGAATGTTTACCCCTCTGAAACTCCAAATTACCAGCGCCCGTTTGCTTTTGTTTGCTTGTTTTTTGTTTGAAAAATATTACAATATTTTTCTACAAAATGAAATGACTCCAAGTGAACACAGCAGTGTCCAGTTTCACCTCCCAGAGCACAAAACAGGTGGGTTGTGGACCTCAGGTTTGAACTCTTTAAGAGAGGAGAGGAGGAGGAAGACGAGGAGGAGGAGGAGGAAGAGGATGAGGAGGTGGAGGAGGCTGAGGCGCTAGAGAGGAGGGGGTGTCTTGGGGGAGCCCTGAGGGTTATGGTTAAAGTGAAATAACTGTGTTTATGTGTTTTGGAGTTGAGACGGTGTGTGACTCAACGAGAGAGCACGCAAGTTTCCACAGGTCCCCCTTGCTCCTTCACTCGCTCGCTTGCTCACTCCCGTTAGGCTTCGCGCTCAACTCCTCTCTGATGTCATAGCTGGCGCTGTGGCCGCCGCGTCACCGTGGCAACAAGCGTCTCATAAAAAAAAAAAAAAAAAAAAACCCTGCTAGGAGTCTGGGTAATCATGAAGCCACTGCTACCACTACAGCTGCTAAAATAAAAGAGTTGGGACTTTATACAGTAAGTCATTGTTAATCTGGTTGTTTATGAACAATTAACAACCCAAATCGTTTCAATGCTTTTCTTGTCTTGAATTGGAAACGTAAAATCATCAGTTGTCATTACCCATCACATTATATTACCAGCATCAGTTAGTAGTCATGAACACGATGAGCATTTTACAAGTCATAACACCTATGCCATATGTCAAGAAGATTTCATGGCACATGTCAACTGCCATTATAGGATTGTGACTTTGTTAGTGTTGGTCCAAGGACACATACCCAGAATGTACGGTCATACTATTGCATGAAAACAATGAGGTCCTTATAGGACATATAAATCATCTCAACTGACCAAGAATGTGTCAATACATAATAATGTATTGTAGAATGTAATGTAATGTAGAATCTTTGATCGTAATAGCCGTTACATGGCTGTTCAATCGGAATAGGAACAGACTACACCACCTCTTTCATTCCGATTAAAATTCTGATCGGATCAGGCATTTTTAATCCGATAGAAGTGTTTATATGAGAATTTTTATTCTATTATTTTATTATATTTTATTAAATTATTCAATTTCTAATTGGATTATAAGTGTCCATGTAAACATGGCCATGGACGGATTATGAACTTTCGGGCTCCTGGGCCCAGTTGTATTAAGGGCCCCCCATAAATTGTCGCATATGTGGGAGGGGGGGAGGGGTTTGGGGGTCCTCCCTCAGAAAAAAAGTAATTTGTTTGATGTGATTTCCTGTATTCTGGTGCATTTTGGGGATGGCCAATAATTTAATTCAATCAGATTCATAGCCTACATCCTGATGTGTTGATATTGAGGCAATGATTCCATGCAAAGGCTTGGGCTTCAGGGCCCCCTGACCCCTTGGGCACCTGGGCCTGGGCCCAGTAGGCCCGTGCAGTAATCCATCCCTGAACATGGCTAGTGTCATCATGTACATTAGATATTTTTTTTTTAAAGGCTGCAAATATTTATGCACATGCATACTTACCTTTTCTTAGATTCTTCATACTGCCAGTTGAGTCTCTCTTTGTCCACTAATGGAGAGAAATCTTGGGAGCCAAACTGAAAATGAAATCCAATAATTAGGCGGGGATCACACTGGAAATAACGAAGGGGCAGTGGTAAGAGTAACGCAACGCTCGGCCTTTAATAAGTTCCATCTCGTTCCTAAGTAACACAAAATCCGCTTGTTCAACGGTAGCGTTCCGCTGGCGCTGCAACCGTTACACTGCCGAACCATAGAGAACAATAGGAAACCTGCCCCTTGCTGCTGGTCAGAGTGATCCCTGCCTTAAATTACTAATTAAATGAATGCTAAACAATTCAATTAAACAAAGCTACATGAGAATTACCCTTCAGCCCTGGTAGACTCTCAACATTCATTACAACATAATATCTTTCTGATTGAAACAGAATAATAGAATAGAGTATATTCCCGACAGGAAAACAATCGTCGTTGTACTAAATTCCTTACAGACTTGCAGTGGCAAAACTAAATATCAAATTAAAGCGTAATATTTTACCAGCAATGCACAATCCCTTCACAGCTGAAAGAATTTCAGACCAAATGCTATATTATAGCAATTGGTCTGATTAGAGCTGTTACACCCATTATTAAAATGATGCGTATGTATTAATACCTCTCCCGTGAATTCAGTCTGACAGCCGGTGTCACAGTACTGCTGCAGATGGCATGAGTCACCCAAGGGAGCGCCACTGTTGGCCACCTCATTTACCGAATCGCCAATGGACAAGCTGCTGTGGAAGTTCACCGTGAGCTTCGCCAGGCTCTGGAGAGGATGGACAGGAAGCCAGGAGTGAATGAGTAACACACACATGCACACACACACACACACACACACAGCCCTGACATTAGACAGTGTGTATTCACTGCTCACAAATCGCTCTGAAAAGGTCACACTTAGGAATTAGGCGCCCATTCCCCCCAAAATCCAGTACTGGAGTGACCACTTCTGACACCCATTTCTGGTCTTTTAAGTGTGAATTAACAATAATCTGTCAACCCCTGACAACCACTGGGTGGCGCTACAAAACACTCTAAGAACAGCTGTTCAAAGAGGAGAGAAAGGAATGGCTGTGAAAAGTTTGCGAACCAAGCGCTTCAGTAAGGGACCAGACAAGTTTTGTTCTTCAATGATTTATGTCTTTGGGGCACTTAGGTATCCAACCAAACATCAATTACCAAAAAAAAAAGCCACAGGCATCATCCACAACCACAAACCACAGACCACAGAAGTGAGTGTGCAAAAAGTATGTAAAAGATATGCTAAAGTATGCAAAAATAATCCTAAATGATTTAACACATTCTCAGAAGACATTCACATTTGGTACAGTGTGAGAACACCAATCAATCACATGAAGGCAGTGGTAAAATTGTGGACTGACTCTGCATTTCACACTGACTCTAACCAATTGAATATAAGTGATATGACATGCAAGGTACTCTGTGCACTGTAAAATGCACAGAGGTGCCAGTGTTTGGCTTTGAACATCAGAGATTAACTTTAACTTTTTTCAGTTGCCTCAATTCAGTTGCCTCAAGACTAAAGTTGACTGAAATTTAGCAGACGCTTTTATCCAAAGCGACACAGACTCACAACAGCGGAAACCCAGATGATTGGTTTCCAATTGGAAATGTTTCTGCTGCTCGGTCACGTTCAGTAATCAAGGATGCATTTCCCACAAGCCACCACGCATTACTCAACAGGCTTGGTTACAAACAGTGTTCAAAATGAGTTGTGTAGATGAAAATCAGTTCAAGAAGTTCATGAAGATCAGATTTAGTAATGAGTTGTTGCCCTACGGCTCGTGGTGACCAGATATGATGCTAGCCACTCTGTGTGTGCGCAGACTCACCTGGATGAGGTCCTGCCTCTCCTTCTCGCCTGAGCTGATTGCCTTCTTGATGCTGCGCAGCTCGTTAAAGATGGCCTGGGCCTCGTCCAGCTTGTAGCTGGTCTGACTGCTGGACATCTTCCTGTCAATCCTGTCGACACCAAACAAGCAAGTGTTAAGACATGGCTATGACTCACTACAAGCACTAGTCCTCTGTAGGACTGGACAAGACTGGACCCATAGAGGGGTATTGGACTTATCAGACGAGATGGGCTGAAGACACAGGGACACTGAAAGACAATAAACAAGGACAGCTTGTGGGACATGTGAACGTGGCATTAAGTGGACTCTAATGAGAGGTGCAATCTGGACACTTTGGATGTTTTCCAACTTGTCGTACCAGATCTCCAGATAGTAAGTAAGTATTTGTAGTGCTTGACAGATCTATTTACAATCCTTTACAGTGCCATTTGGAAGTTGGAACCAAACATGTTCTTCAGTTAGCTACACAGTTTCATGGCTTTGTAAGGAGAACAATCCTTCTGAACAATTTTCCGTTTTTAAGAGGACACATTCCCCCTTACGAGAAACATTTGATCATTAGAACACCACTGGAGCAAGACAGAAAGCACCACTGTCCTTGTTCAGCTTTCCTGCCGTGCTTCTGTTCCACAGGGCGCTGTGCTGACTGGGTAAGCAGAGTCAGCAACGCTGTGTGAACTTAACTACCTCCTGCGATCAGCAGTAGCAGCTCAACATGGTTCCACGTGAGCAAAAAAACCTACACAAACACACACACACGCACACACACACACCTACAGTATACAAGCACAGGCAAACACCTACTTAAATACAGTTTACATAACTGTGCATCCCTTGCAGCTTTCCTTCACACACCTAATTATAAAGAATTAAATTGGGCATGACATCATTGGCTACCTAAATGAAACAGGGTGTTCCTAGACATGCGGGTTATTTTAATATCGGGGCCTGAAGTCCTCATTAGCCTCTCGGAGGGTAAGGCTGTTAACCACACTCATGTCTCAGCGCAGAGGAAATGAATCAGCCCCGACAATAACCCAATAGTCTGTTAGAACTGTTTAGCAGAGAGAGAGAAGAAAAAGAAAGAAAACAACAAAGAAAACATGACGCTGGATAACTAGGTAGCGATGGAGGGAACCAGATAATGCATATTGTTTGTTTAAAATGAATAACCCTTAAAGAATGTCATTGGAGTTGGGAGACAGGACACGGAGGTGTCTAATGACGGTCGGTCGCTGGGGGTGAGAGGGGAGGGCTTGAGGTGGGGGGCGACACTGGAAATGGTTAGTGGGGATTTATTGGAACCTTAATGGTCGCTCGCAGACCTGTCTGTCTGACCGGTTAACCGTTTAGCCATGCTAGAATAATATTGTTTTAACTTCGACCAGCTCCTGGGTCTCCAAGGCATCATAATTAGGCGAGGGAAACTGGAGCCTGCCACACTTAAGGTGGCCTGGCGGGGAATTTCTGTCTTTTCAAAGAGCCACCACTCAAGACATAAATCCTACTGTGTTATGCTTGCAATGCCGGCCACCGAGACAAGAGACAGACAGAGAGAGAGAGAGAGAGACAGGGAGAATGCCATTCCAATATGCCTGGGAGAGACAATGAGAGAGTGAGAGAGAGAGAGAGAGAGAGAGAGAGAGAGAGAGAGAGAAGGGGAGGATGAATGAGTGTGAAACAAGAAGTGTTTAAGAGCTGAGAAAACACGAATCTTTTCAAAAATGGTCACTATTTACATTTTTAAAACATGCTTGCCAGCAATTTTGATGTTCTACTACTTTAGCCAACAGCTAATATATTCTGAATATAATGTAAAAGAAAGGAGCAAATACTAAGCCTCTTAGCATACTGTATGTACACAAGGGAGATTTAAACTAAGGTGACAAAGAGAGAAAGCGAGACATTGGTGAACATGACACGCGTTCCTGACTCAGAGGGCAGCGAGAATGACGTGAGGGTGAGTGATGTGTGGACTGGGTAGCGAGCGGGCGGCCTCCCTTTCACATCACCACTGGTGCTGGCAGTGGACCCGAGGCTCTGGCCGCACGGCGCTTCCTCCAGGCCCTGCTCCGCGCGCTGCTCCGCTCCTTCAACAGCAGGTACTGTTGGCCGGTGCCGCCTGCCTCTTCCTCCCCACACAAACCCGCCTTTGTACCCCCCCCCCCCCCTATTCCCAGCCCCAGCCCTGTGAGCCTCCCGAGCGGCCAACACCCCACCACACACAGCCCCCCCACCCCCCACCCAACCACTCCCTATCCTCACCACACTCAAACAGAAACACACAACTCTATTCAGCTACCTACTGTACAGAAGGGGCTGGGCTGGACTGCTGTGCCGAGTTCACCAGGGGCTTTAGTGAGGGCCACAATCATAAGGGGGATAGATATTGGAGTCTAATTTGTACAGGGGAATCATTTTGAGATTCAGAGAGTGGCAGAGAGGTAAATAAATGATATAGGCCTACTTCTATTGGATTGGTCCTTGTCTTTTGTCTCTGGTCTTGTGCTACTAAATAGGCTAGTCTTTCTCAATCAACGCTAAGTGCCAAAGTCTATATTCTTAAATGAAAACAAGAAATAAAACCACAAGGAAAGGCTTTTCTCTCTTTTTCCGTTTGTTTTTACTCTGCACCTTATGGCATTTTTCTGTAGCTCACTTCAATCTCGTGTCTCTTGCTATCTCTGGATCACTCTCTGCGTTCGTCTCGACTGAACCTCACCAAACCTGAGCTGACCACGCCACCATCTTGTTTCTTTCTCCCCCTCCGAAGACACTCAGTCCTCCCCTCATTGTGACATCAGCCCAAGGAGGGGGATTTCCATATCAGTCCTTGCTTGTTTATTTGCTTGCCTACTCGCGATGTGGTTCCAAGGCTAATTAGCGCTAGCCCTGCCGCTGCCAGAGGCACAGATTTTGAACAAGAGCGGCCCTGTGGCGAGAGGGACTTATGTTTAAGCACGTCTAAAGACACAGGGGAAAAAAAGGGGACAAGCAAGCAAAGAAAAGCACAAAAAAGTACAAAAAAAACAGGAGAAAAGAGAGCGGGAGAGGGCCCATCCCGTGTTCTCAGGGAGCGGTGGATTCTGGGCGCTATTCTGGGAGCCTCTCGAGTTGTGTTCTATCTAAGAGATAAGCCCCTCTCACAGGGATGCAGGAAGTGCGCAGGAATTTGCTGCCAGATATCTTGTGTTTTTCAAACTGCCTTCAAGCACTTCTCTCTCTCTCTCTCTCTCTCTCTCTCTCCCTCACTCACTATTCTCACACTGCTTTCTCTCTCTCCCTCGCCCCCACCCCTCTCTCTCTCTCTCTCTCTCTCTCTCTCTCCTCGTGGAGCTTTTCCTGTCCGGGCCGAGAGCCTTGGCTCCCTGCACTCCACTGGTGCATCCTCTTCCTGAGGTGGAGTCTCCTTTTCCAGAAAGCACACGCACGCATACACAGACACACACACACAGACACACACACAGACACACACACACACACACGAAAGCTTCTCAAATTCTCTTGTGCGCATTCTCGCCCTCTTTTTATCTTTTTCTCCCACGCAAACATATACATACATATTCACAAACACATGCCCCCCCCCCCTCTTTCTCTCAGACACACATACACACTTACACACACGGAAAAAAAAAAAAAAAAGGGAAAAAAAAAAAAACACTGCTGCCTGTTGGTGCGTCTCACAAAGGCCTGAGAGCGTGCACAGTTTCAGCGGGGTGGCCGGGCTATTTTAGGGTCGCCTGTGAGAGAGCCACACAAACAAAGTCTTACGGCTGCTGCTGCTTACTGCTGCAGTGGCCTTCAGTCTCTCTGCACAGGGCTCGTTCAGACTTGGGGAGGGTACGTGGTCAGTGTTTGGTTTGCAGCTCCGCTGAACTGTATAATACCTCAATTACGTAATTAAATTACACCAAACTGAAACAGAGACAGACATTCACCAGAAGGCTGGTACAAATCATATCGTGATTCTTTTTTTCCCTTTCATTTCGGGGAGGTATATATAAAAACAAAAAGAGTCGTTCTCAGAGGACAACCTTGTTTTGTCCCAAAAACAGGCAGAACGGTCTTAGGATGCATGTGGTCAAGCATTCTCGAGCTTTATATGACACAATAGAAGTGGTAGTGGCCCCAACATCAACACTGGCACAGTCTGTGTGCACGATGCTGTGACAAATTCATAATCTCCTCATGATATTCTCATGGCTAAATGGAAAAGCACAGCAATGTCTATTTAACTTCTTTTGCGAGTTTTTTTTCACACAGATCTATAAATAACGTGTAACACCCAAACTTTGTCAACGACGAAAAATAAATCAAACACAACACATAATAGAGAAAATCCACCAAAGACACAGGACATGGGCCGGCTGTTAGCATGTCAGACATAGAAAATGGAAAATGAAAGCCTTTTGGACAAACAAACAGAGAGAAAGTTCTAGAGTGCTAAATTCAATGGAACATGAACTCTGAAAGAAGAGTACTACTGCAGCATAGTACGTTTTTGAGAGGCCAGAGCAGGTGGAAGTGTGTGTGTGTGTGTGTGTGTGTGTTTATGTATGGAAGGGTGGTGCAGGCAATAGGCATGTGTGAATGTGTGTGTAGGGCAAGACGGAAGGCTCACTCTTGCAGGGTCTCCACTCCCATTTCCTTGTACTGCAGCTCCTGTTTCACCTGTGCCAGCTCCTGCTTGAGTCTGGAGAGCTGCGGACACGCACACACACACACACACACACACACACACGGGTCAACATTTGGCTTTACACATTCACACACATGTGGACATATACATGCACATACATACACATTACACACACGCTTCCTGGTGGACCTAGGAGGGCTGTGGACACATGGCTTAGCTATGGGTTACTATGCTTCACACAATGGGCTTCCCTTAGCGCTGATGGACCTGAAACGCTGAGTCATCAGGCCAGAGAGGCCCTACTCACTCTCTCTCACTCACTCACACACACACACACACACACACACACACACACACACACACACACACACACACACACACACACACACACAGATAAGGGAGGAGGCTGTTCTCACTCTCTCACATACACACAAACACACACACACACGGAAACTGACCCTTACACACACCAACTTCCCAAAAACACTGAAAAGGAATGTGGTTTAGGCCCATTACGCGAACAGTACCCACCCTAGCCCTGACCCCTCTCTGCTAAACCAGCCTTTCCTTCAGGAAGCCCAGTGACATTTCAACAGCGCTAAAATGACCCAAATCCACTGATCTGCGGGGCTCAGATACAGAGAGAAAACTGTAACTCATACACACTTGTGGGATCCCCCTTTTTTAGTGCTCTGAGGTGTGTGTGTGTGTGTGTGTGTGTGTGTGTGTGTGTGTGTGTGTGTGTGTGTGTGTGTGTGTAAGGGGGTGGGGGTTATTTTCATAATTCTGGGTAATGATCTGACTGGGCGCCACTCGGCCTCAAACACCACCTTGTAAAACCCAGTGAGACGGCCTGCGGCCGGCTGCGCTGACTCACTCTCCTGAGCAGAGACTGAAGCAGGGAGCAGCCCTGAGGAGGTGGAGGTGGAGGCTGTGGGTCATGGGTTGGACCCCCCCCCCTCCCCCAGCTCATGGGAGAGTGGGGCCCCTGGAGAGGGGTGTGTGTGTGTGTGTTGGCTGGGTTCGGGGCATAGGGTGGTGGTGAGAGTGTGTGTGGGGGGGGGGGGGGGGGTAACAAAGTTGTCAGAAGACCTGACATATGAAGCATTGTTCTCTGCCGATAATGACTTACCCGTTCCCGCCTACAGGCAATTTCCGCTTTTATTTGGTCAGGGTCATATTTTGCATTTGAAGAAGAGCCAGAGTGTGCTGCATGTGAGAGAGAGAGAGAGAGAGAGAGGAGAGAGAGAGAGAGAGAGAGAGAGAGAGAGAGAGAGAGAGAGAGAGAGAGAGAGAAAGAAAGAGAGAGAGAGAGAGAGAGAGAGAGAGAGACAGAGAAATGAGAGAAAGAGAGAAGAGGGGGGAGAAAGAGGGTCAGTCAAACACTGAAACACAACTCTGCCACTCTGACAGACAGAACCACAACACACGGCAAGGTGAGAGATAGTGTATCCTTTGATAGAAGGCCTTTTGTGTGTGATGCTTCACTTCATTCCTCTCTCTCTCTCCCTCTCTCTCTCTATGGAGGGTGTGGGTGGAGGGATGTTGGGGTGGGGTTCCTCTCAGAGAAAAAAAAAACAGAGGTATAGAGGCAAAGAGTAAAGCAGGAAGAGGTGAATGCAGAGAAAAAAAAATTGAGAGGAAGGAGCCAGGAAAGGGAAGGCAGAAGGGGAAAAGGAGGGGAGGCTGGAAGAGGAGAACAGCAGTACGCTTAAGCAGGAAGAAGGTGGATAAAGGGAGAGTGCAAAAGCGCCAGAGAGAGAGAGAGAGAGAGAGAGAGAGAGAGAGAGAGAGAGAGAGAGAGAGAGAGAGAGAGAGAGAGAGAGAGAGAGAGAGAGAATTACTGAGTAAAACTGAAAGTGCTGTGGAAACAGATGGATGAAGTTGATGGTGAATGAATGAGGGACGCCTTTACCAGTGAATGACAGGCAGATGGATCAGTTTGGCCTTTTACTTGGAGAAGGAAGTCCTTGACTCACAGGCTCCCAGAGAGGTTAGATGGTGGTGGTGCTTTCTTGTGAAAACTGTGCCATACTATATTTATAGAGCATACACTAGAAGCCTGTGATTAAAAGTTCTTAGCAAGTCGGCGGATGTTGCGTGTGTTTATCCGAGAGTGTGTGTGTGGGAGTGTGTTTGTGTGAAAGCCTGTTTATATTTACATGGTCGTTTGCATACGAGAGTATGCCAACAGGATTTCCCCTTACAAGAGACACAACAGTAAACCATTTTCTCCACATGCCTTACAACAGTCTTTCTGGTATTTAATAACAGGATTCAGATTGTGATTTGCACAGTATGTGCCTTTGTAAACAAACACAGCATCCGTATATATACTATATGTGTGTGTCTAAATAACTTCATACATGTCAGTATTGTGGAATTTGTGTATGGGCAGACAATTATCTGATGGCTTATAAGATTGTGAGGGGTTGTGAGAATTAAAAATACATCAGATCAGTAAGTGGGACTGAATTCCAAAAGCATGGGAATGTGATTGTTACATAATAGGTGATATTTTCCCCTCAACATGGCATAGATGTGGCATAGCCATGCATGTGCCAGATACAAGTGTATGTGTACAGTGTTTACAGTGGCTGTGAGTGTGTGTCTTTAGGTGAATCTATGTGTGAGCGTGTGTATGTGTGTGTGCGTGTGCACAGGTGTACATGTGTATGTGTCTGCATGTGTGTGTGTGTGTGTGTGTGTGTGTGTGTCTGCATATGTGTGTGTGTGTGTGTGTGTGTGTGTATGTATGTATTTGAGAGTGTGTTTGAGCATGTGTCTGCAAGTGTGTCTGCATATGTGTGTGTTTGTGGTAAATGTGTCTGTGTGTTGGTCCCTCACAGCTGGTGATTGAGCGCGTGTCGTCCTGCGAGAGCTGATGGAAGAGCAACATCTCCTGCTGGGCCAGCTCCAGCCGCTGCTGCTTGACCAGGTACATCTCCTTTTTGGCGTTGAGCGCCTCCTGTGCCACCACCAGGTACTCCTTCAGCATGCGCTCCTGCTCCTGCCGCCATTGCGTCCGCGGGTTCTCGATCTGGGTGGTCTCTGCCCGGGCAAGAAGGGGCAGAATGGGGGTCAGAGTACCACTCTCACCCATACAATCACCTCAAACCTGACCAGCACTGTGTACCACAGCAACCCATAGTATGCCACAGTTTCATTACAATCATAAGACA
Organism: Alosa sapidissima; assembly: GCF_018492685.1. Classification (NCBI taxonomy): domain Eukaryota; kingdom Metazoa; phylum Chordata; class Actinopteri; order Clupeiformes; family Clupeidae; genus Alosa; species Alosa sapidissima. The sequence goes on along the minus strand of NC_055968.1, from coordinate 20,667,552 downwards.
TAACTTCATACATCAACAAACTGAATCTATAGTAAACAAACAAAATAAATACCTACTACAGCTCATTCTTAGGGTCTGGGTTAAATATGTGCTTCATAAAAGAGTGGTGTAAATGTGGGCACAGCAAAACTCAGAATGAGTAGTTTTCATTCATTCATTCATTTACTGATTCCAAACCACACACACACTCTCAATAACAGCAGATAACACTGCCAGACTCGAAATAATAACATTTCGGACATGGTGACAGATAATCTCTAATCCTTGCCACTTTCAGCAGGCAGGTCTCATACAGGTCTCTGAGGTAAATTCCAATCTTACAGAAGAAGCAGACAATGACTCATCTTTACTCACTTATAAAAACCCTTCCTTAACAACCAAACAGTTGTTTTCTTAACTAAACAGCCAAACAATTGTCTCCTTAGTCCATCAACCATGACATGCTTACAATAACTCATCTTGAGTAAATGGTAAACATGCCTGTCCTGACTGGACAATCAAATCCCTCTTTTCTTAACCAAACCCAACCAACCAACTAACCGTAAGGAAAATTCATTTTATTCCCAGTATCCTCAACTTCCAACAACAATATTATTCTAACATCTTTTCCACTATTCCCTTGACTTCATGGAAATGCTGTGGACGCAAGCAGCAGAATTCCGCATTATGCATGGAAACAGTTTCGATGTGACGCCCCGCCATGGCGGTCATTCCCACACCACTGCAGTGGCCAAGGCTAGCGAAGAGGATGGACTCGGAGAGGACCGGAGAAAGGACGGAGGTGTCCCCGCTGCGGCCTGGCCCGGTAGATGGTCGTATATCATCCCCACAGCTCATGACATCACATCTCAGTGACCCCGGGAACAGGATGGTACAGGGCACAGGGGGGGGGGGGGGGGGGGCCTAAGGGCCCAAGCAGCAGTGCCCTGTCCACTTCCCCTGGATATTTTTCCCATTGCATGACTGACCAAACCACCGCCATACATAACATCCTGCTGGACAGCAGCATATGCAGGCAAGCACACGCACCTAAATCTCAATAGTGACCGCTACATGAACTTGTCATGAACTGAGAAGACTCCACCACACACCAAGAGAGAAGCAACACGTTGAGCTACACAGCATGCTGATGTGCTGATGTCACATTACCATAAAAGCAATCCTAAAAGATTGTTCAAAACCAATGTTCGTAGAAGCTGCCTTCACTCAAATATTCTGTCTTCTGGGACACCTGTCTATCATGGCAGCGAGGCAACACGGCAGCTGCCTTCTGTTTCCTCAGCAGCCAATAGGAGGAGAGGGCCACGCATATCCCACGTCCACAACATCCTCCCAGCTATGCACATCATCCCCTGCCTGCGCTCTGACAGGGAAGCTACACCGGGCTCGTAACTGAAGCTTTCCGTTCGCGTTGCGTCTGCTGCAACAATTAGCTTCCGCTATGATCAATGGTACAGGTACACCAGACGGCTACACCAGATGTGATAGTGGCGCATAAAAAAAGGACCAGTCTTCTAAAACTATTTTTACGCGCCGCGAACAGGAGCACTTCAGTTACTTGCCTGGTGTAGCCTCCCTGTGAGTCAGAATACAGGAGGCAAGAGGAGGATGACAGGAGGTCCCTGTGACGGGAGAGCAAGAAGCCACGCTCGACTCGAGACAGAGGTGACTCAGCGCGGGGAGTGGACAACAGACGGTGTGTCACACACTGGGGTGGGGTGTGTGTGACATCACACAGCTATGACATCAAAATGAGCAAAAGTCTCACACGCATGCGCACGCACGGGGGGAGGACATACAAAAATACACTTATTTCCAAGCATCCTGTTTGAAACATTCTGATGAGACTCGTAAACCTGATCTTTAAAAAAAGAAAAAAACTTTTACTAACTTTTGTTTCATCTTTAGTTTTGCAAAGGGAAGTCAACATGCCTCAGCTTAACAACTCAGTTGAACCAAAGGCCTTACAGAGTGTAAGATGATGATAACAATAAAAGTCAAATTCAAATTAAAAGCATTTCAGAATTAATTATGATAAAAAAGAACATGGACTCCAAGTTATTTCAGGCATTTGTTTATGTCCAACAATAAGTCAAATCCAAAATAGCTCCTCTCCAACACTGCCAACATTGTTTTCATAGTTTCTGCTAACTCTGCCTGGGGACTGGCTGTCATAACTCACTCTTCTGAGCTCCCCACCGACAGGACAAAGGCAAGGGTCTGGGTCTGGGGCTGTCCCAGGGCCCAGGCTGAGGGATGAGCATGGAGCGGAGGGCAGACCTCCCACAGGGTGCAGGAGAGGATGCAGGGCGGACTTACTGTTGATGTGGTCGATGTAGTAGACGCCCACCTGCTGGTCCAACACCACCTCCCAGCCAAGGGGAAGCTCGTCTCCCACGCAGTCAGCAAAGGTCAGGGGCTTGGTTATCCTGCACACAAATCAAAACACACACACACACACACACAATGTAGGTTAGAAAATGCGCAATGGCTTATGTAAGACTAGGCAAGTCGGAGGCATTCTTGTGGTGTGTAGTGTTCTATTTTCACCACACACACCATATATTTTCATCCATTCGGACTGCTTCACTTTCCAAACCATATGTCAACAGTTCACAACAGGAGCACAGCGAGCTCTAGCGCAGGAACAATAACATTAACTGGCATGTGAAAAATGCCGAGCATTCCTTGAGAACGTAAAAATGAAGGCGCGTTCTGTCGCCCGGCGTCTGCTGATCTAACCTCTTGGGGTCAGAGATGTATGGAGCAGAGAGTATGAAGGAAGAGAAAGCCCATAAACACATTCCATACGAAGGGCAAGGAGGCTCTGCCAGGCTTTTGGTAGACCACCACAAATGATAATGTTTTTGAAGTTCTTTTGTTCCAACTTTGCTTTCTCATAGTCCACTGGCAAAGCAACAATACCTTTAGAAGCATTTGAAACTTTGTATCAGTTCAGTTGAAGCACTAGGGGGGGGAAAGACACAATGAGTATCAATGTGAGATTTAGAACCTTCAGACGAAAGTGGAAGTGGTGATGCCTCCAGGTGACATCTCAACACAAGTCATAAGAATTCTGAGAAATTATACCGCACTCCATGTCTAGATTGTTTTTCCAAGTAATGTTGACATTTCCATCATTGCTCATGTCAACATCTGTGACACATTTCAAGAGGTACTTCCTTGTATCGAATGCAATTACAAATTAACATTGACAACAAACCCACATAATTTATATGTAGAACATACTGTATCTTTGAATAAGATATCAGTTTTGAAATGGAGACATTTACTAAATTCATGCATTGTTTTCAACAAAATGACATTAAGGCATAGTTCCAAGGAGTTCTGCAGGAGACCCAACAACATGAACAAGTCCAGTAAATCTTATGGGAGATGTTCCATCTCTCACATCAAATTAAACTGTGCAGTGGTTTATGCACACCCAGCGAGGACTATTCATATTTACTTTGGTTTGGCCTGTCCCTCCATAGCACACAGAACAAACCCCATTCTCTCCCGCGCCCCGTAAATCACCCCCCCCACCACACACACACGGTCTTCATGGCTCTTTAAGTGGAGACTGATTGACTGCTTTGCACTCAGGGGATGAGGATGAAACCACCAGGGCCTGTGTGCGCGAGCAAACCGCCTCGGCCACAAACTAGCCAGAGAACTGGTGTAAAACAGTCGCAAGGCATGGTGTTGATTCTGCACGTCCTCAAACATCTCATAGTGAGCTTATCAAATTTTGGCTCCGGTTAAGGACCATCCACTGCAGTGACTGCTTGAAGCGCCACAACAAATGACACTGATGTACACTTGAGAAAGGAGGACACGTACATCGATATTTCAAGGGAGTAATTCTGAAAGGTTCACCTATAAGACCACTGAGAGGTCAAAGCAGCTACAGCTCTGGAAAAAATTAAGAGACCACCACACACTTTTCTGGTTCTTCTTTCTACGGTTGCTGAGTGACATTCGAATGAGTTGACAGTCATATAAAAATTTGTAGTGATATTGAATATTACCATCAACTCATTTGAATGTCACTCAGCTACTGTAGGAGGACATCAAAAAAATGTCCAGAGCTATTTATCCGATGGACCACAATTTTGATCCAAGATGTTTAATGTTTTCAAGAAAGAGAGTGTCATTCTTCAGAAATGTCTTGTCATTATCCCCCTCATGGACAGACAGACAGACAGACAGACACACACACACTTTTCACACTTGCATGTCAACACGATGACTTGCAACAGCTGTTTGAAAGATGGTTTGAGTCACTTGTTCATCATGTTAACATCATTCACCTCCCTTCCCAAACCCCATCCACACGCTCGCTGTGACACTCCAAACACTCAGGCTTGGGCTCAGGGAGGAAGCGCATGTCCTTGTTTGTCTATTAAATTACAGAGGCAGCCAGTCGATCTGGTCGCGGCGCTGGTATGCAGTAACCTGAGCAGTGGTGGCGGCAGAAGTGGCGGCGGCGTAGGAGGAGAGGGAGGAGGAGGCGGGGGAGAAGGAGGAGGAGGAGGTGGTGGTGGTGGTGAAGGTGCTTGAGGCGCTGGTGGCCCCCCCGAGTGGCAGCGCGAGAGTGCCAGGAGACGCCTACCTTGCACGCCTGCACGCTTGCTCCCAAGCCAGCGACCGATTTAACAATCCAGAGGAACGGAGTCCTCGTTCATGCCCTGCAAGGAGTGTCAGGCATTTCTCAGAAACAGAGCAGGCATGCCTTGACAGTGACATCAGCAAAAAAAAAAACGGGAAAAAAAAAAAAAAAAAAAAACACACCACCAGTGAACCTTAGCATGCATATGGCCCAACACCCCCCTTCCAAAAAAACACAGAGGGTAAATACAAGGTACAGCCAAGCATAAGATATTACATCAGCATTACAGCTTGTGTTTGTGTATTTTTTAAAACACACACACACACACACACACACACACACACACACACACACACAAAAACAAATACAGGAATGAGCACAGCGCACATGCTCTGTGGAAGACCTTCCATAAGAGGGCTCTCAATGAGTGACTGACAAGCCTTTGATCCTCAAGCAGACGTTTCAGTCAGGCTGCGGTCATTAAGCCGGTATTACACTTATGAGGCAAGTTTGGGCTGACAGTCGCCAAGCTTGCAGCTCTGGAGGATCACTCAACCTTAAAAAGAAGGTTCTGTCGGTCAAGGCAAATGATTATATTAGGTTTCAAAACACGCCAGTGAGTGAGCTATGGGCTAATCTGCCCTTATGGCTCTGTGAGCTGCACTGACAGACGCGGTACCTGCCGGCTTACGGACGGCCATCACTCTCTTGCTCCCGGCGCAGGAGACGGCAATGGTGGCCTGTTCTGCCGCGGTATGCTCACTATGCAGACGCCGTGCAGGAACCTGCCCGGATCCGTGACCTCTGCGTGGGGAGAAACGCTTGCAGAACGCAGATGAGGGGCATTCAGAGCATCGTGCATTTCCATCAGATGGTGAAGCATTTGAACGCCATTATAGACTAGTGCACCCAACTATCAGAAATTAAGAGGAGCTCTGTGATTGTACTTCCTTCAGGTGCATTTGGGCAGCAATGTACGGTCAAACATAAAACATGAGGATGTGTGTGCATCTAGACACATTAAGGTGGAAGAACAATCATATATTTCAGATTAAAAAAAAAACCTGTTGGCCAAATTTGTGCTTTCGGAGAGATATTTGACTTGCATGAGCACATTTACTAACCATCTCAGGGAGTTAAAAGTATAAGGATCTTTTGCCATTAAACATTGAGTAGTAATAGGATATATTATGTTAAACCTCTTCTGTAGCCTCAGAGGGGTGTGTAATTTCATTATACGATAGCTGGAAGTAGAATTTAAGAATTTTAAGGGCAGGCATGTTGATCTTGCGGGGAATGTTTTCCTCCTCAAAGAGACAGTTCGAGTTGCATCACGCCCACTGTGTGTCGAGTAAGAAAAAAAAAAAAAAAAAATGGCAGTGTATGAAACAAGCGAGACTTTGGGAAGACTGGTGACATCAGAGTGAAAGGAACAGAGCATCATTGAGCTGCCCTTCAGTACCCCTGGGGACAGAGGACAAGAAGAATAAAAACCTCTGCACTCTCTCTCTCCCCCTCTCAGATGTGAGCAGAGAGGAGGGAAGAGGCCCTGAATGTTTGATTTGTTGCGCAGTCTTGTGACAGTGGGTCCGTCCCAGCCAAGTGGTGTCACAGGAGAGTTGGTAAATGACACACACACACACACACACACACACAAGGAGAAAGAGGAGGAGGGGGCCCTGGTCTGACGTGAGACGTAATCGTTCAATTGCTCCGTTCTCCACATTCTGACCGAGTGCTGAGAAGAAAAACAGGGTTCTCAAGGCTTGAGGGTCAGGATGCTTGCATACACACCCCACAATAACACAGCATTCTGGCATGGACTACTCTCATTGGGAATTCTTTCTAAAGAGTCTTTAAAATATTGTTACATGTAAGCAATATTTCTAACGTATAGCTCAACGGTTATTTATCAACTAATTGACAATTACAACAATTGGTCACCATACATTCCAGCAGAAGTTTGTTTGTAGGATAAGAAGCATAAGCAGATTGACCTTTGGCAATCATAACCAAATCGCTTACATCACCAAAGTGCTTGAAGCTGGCGAACTATAAAAATAAGGGTGTAATGGATTGTTCAGGATGTGCACAGGAAGCCAGTTATGGGCACACAGTGCTCTTAGCGTTTCCCTTTGCTAATACAACGTACGAAGAAGAGAGGCAGTCCAGTCGGTTCTCAAAAACTCACATCTACAGCTTCTTCACTGGGGATTTTAGATCCCGCCACTACATGATCAATCATGGCTGTCCTTCATCAGTCCTTGCCACACTATCTGAACACAATAAATAGGAAAAAAACAAACAAATTGGAAACATAAACAAACCATACAATAATGTAATTTGAGTGACTTAACAGCCACCTCAAAACTTCAAACCATTACCCGATAAGAGAAGTACAGCAAGTTGCATGAACTGCCAATTGGGTTCTTGTTCAAATGTGCCAAAAGCAAATTAGATTGCTTGCAGCAGAAGATTAGCTTTGCCTTTAAAGAAATCTGAGATGTACAGAAACCAGATTTGGTGCAAGCTTGCAGTTTCATCATTTGTGCAGTAAGTCTCTCTATGACGCGCCTCAAAGAGGCTGCTCTTTAGGAGTTTCTACCATGTGCTTCTTTTTCCTCCGAGACCTTTGGCTGTGCCGAGAGAGTTAATATTCTCATACCACGCCTCTCTGCCAGAAAGGAAACCAGTGTAGCCAGAAGGAGAAATCTCACAGTGTTTAGCGTGCTTAACTCCCAAATGTCGCCATCAGCAGAAGGAAAAAGGTTACAGGCCCAAGGTTATTGTAAGACTTGGGAATTTCTCAAAGATTCTCTCAAATGCTAAGTTTAAACAAATGCTGAATTAACATTGAGTGCATTGAAGTAGCTCTCTGGCAAGGATTGTGGGACTACACAAACATATGTTCTGCTGAGGCGGGAAAAAAAGAAATACTTTGCTACCGACTTCTTCGGAGAAACGAAGAATCCTGAATCCTGTTGGCCGAGACTGTAAACAACACTGTTTATACGGCAAGTGTCTAGCCACTTGAAAATCCATCAGCTGTCATTGTCAAGAGGTCCACTTCTTCCAATTTTGAAAAGTGTTGATTGTCCTCAAAACATTTCAGTGGAGGGAGGACATGCTGTTCATTCTTCCTTTTGGTCGGAGCACATATGGAAAATTCCACAAAGCGGGTGAGGCTGGGGAGCTGCATTGCACACAAAATAAGAAAAGCACAACGTCTGAAACTCCTCATTTAGAGGACCCCCTCCCAACAACACCCCTGGGCATTTCTATCCTGGGTGGGTGACCCTGGGTGCCCTGTGGTGTGTGTGTGTGTGTGTGTGTGTGTGTGTGTGTGTGTGTGTGTGTGTGTGTGTGTGTGTGGGGTGGGGGGCTGCATGAGCGTGGCATGTGACACTGGAGCAAGGGGTGGGCTCTCGTCCGCCCGTGGCACCGCCGGGGTCTCTGGACTGGCCTGGACTGGCCCCTCCGTTACACTGGGCTTTGCTGTGCGGGCCTCGTGCTGCTCTAGTCTCGGTTTGGGCCTCCGGCTGACAACAAAGGCGGGAGTGACATTCCGCCTGCAAATTAAGATGCTCCAAAACAACAGCCCTCTGCATTCCTCGTCGAGAATGCTTTCCCTAAAAATAATATTCCCCTAGTTAAACTTAATTATAGTCGCCCCAGAGGCTGTGTGTTTTAATGCTTTTGGACTCGCTTGCTTGCTCGTGTTGCACCGCTCACTCTGCCCTCCTCTGCCCGTAGTCGGGACGGCGAAACCAGTAGCACACACAAAGCCTGGCAATTGGCAGCGGTGCGGTTTTACTAGGGAGACGTTAATAAATTGGCACGCCATCTCCCAAGCCACAGGCCCCTTCATGCGGTTTGATCAGCTCTGTATAATATTATAGGCTTGCCTTTACTGGCCTTAATTAACCCACAGCCTTCGTTTGGACAATCTGTTGCCGTGGCAACTTGTGGCCTTGCTGCTGTGGGATGCTCTTTAAATGGGGACTCGTGTGGTACTGATGTAATGCTGTTGTCTCAGAGGAGGTAAGCCCTTTCTCAATAGCTTCTGAATCAACGGAGGAACACACACACACACACACAAAATGGGGAAGATATCTAATTGCAATAGCAGTTTGATTTCACTTTAAGTTGGGCCGGATCGGTGAGCATGTCTAGTGCATGAGAAGCACAACACTCGTGTTCGGTGAGCTTCACACAACAGCTACACACATTCTGTCACACAAGGAGAATGGCATAAATATAAAAATCATACATGTGATGAAATATTTTTATAAATATAAAAATCATACATGTTGACATTGGGACAAAGTTGCGAGATGCGCGATTAATTCCAGCCTTTGCCATTAGCTAGTTGCATTGGTTCAAATTGGGATTTTGACTATAAATCAATAAAGTGTGCAGCCCTAACACACACACACACACACATACCCTCTCTCACACACACACACACACAAAGCTCCATCCACACACTGGACGCATTCCCAGAGGTCTGGATTCCACGCATTCAATCACAAGGCTGATTTAGCCCGTAGGCACATCCTCTCATCTGTCTGCAGTGTGTTCAATACCGAAGCTGCAGTGACAAAAAGCACAGCTATTCGCTATTAATGTGAGGCATTAACATAGCGGTCATGCCCAAAACGTTTAACAACTGAGGCCCCCAGGCCGGAAAAAGTCTTGGGCCTGACCTCTGGGAATTGAGAGCATCACACGCATAACACTAAAAACAACAAACGTGTGTGACACACCAAGATAGGCCAGGTCTTACATGGGCATGAGCCAATACGGGAAAATGCTGGAACAGCCACTGTTTTTAACTCAGCCTCCATGCGCGCTGCAAATAACGTCATGCCAAGCCAGGGCCTGGTCTGACCAATACTGTTACCTCTGCCCAGTAGGCACATAGACACTCTCTCTCTCTCTCTCTCTCACTCACACTCACACACGTTTAAGTTCAGCCTTTCGTCTAAAAATTCCATTCTGGGTTTAAAAGAGATGCGAAAACAAGTTTGGGAGGAATGCCATTTATGCGAGCCCCCTCAGACAGGGCTGGGAAGCAGCAGCTCCGGCAGCTGAGCATGTCAGGCAGACAGAGACGACGGGCCCTTCCCCTCCTTCTATTATCTTCCCCCATCTTATGGAAATAGGCCGACTATAAGTAGCGCACCACCCCGGACGGAGCACGGCATCTCTGTCTCCAGACGCATTTAGACCCCCCCCCCCCCATCACCATCGCATGGGAACCAGCAGGCCCCAGGCTCCGGCTGCGCCTCTCTCATCTTCACACACACTAATGCCCAAGGCCCACCCCACCCCACCCCAGAAATCAGTCTGAAGGCAATTCAGGGACGACATGGGAGACTGGTGGCATAGTGGCAGAGGATCGTGTGATTGACTTGAGACAACAATATTCTTTCTTGCTCTGTTTAATAATTGCTAAATAGTCTTTGGGTGATGCGTGTATAGTATGAGCACAACAAACATGCATGCAATCACACACACACACACAGATACCATACATGCATGTATGCCAACACATTCACACGCAACAACTTGGTAGGTACAGTATATACCCATGAAAAGCAGGGAGTGTGGCGGGCAGTTTACTAATCCTCTTCATGCTTCAGCTCCAGCCTCACCTCGTTCCTTAGACCCCGAGGTGTGAGGGCTCTTGACAAACGGACTGTAGAGCCACACAAGGGTTGGCGCAGCACGGCTGGAGCATCCTGCTCGGCTAGCATTCCTGGCATGGTCGGCATTACCCATGAGCATACACACCGGAGCATGGGCCAGACCAATGGAGTTGATTAACACATGCCAGCCTCACACAGCGTGATCTCCTGTCCCAGACAAAGAAACCTGGGTGGATTTGACTTCCTGGATCACAATGTCAGTCGTGCTAACGGAGAGGTGTATGGCCTGTTTGCCCCCCCCCCCCCCCCCAGTTAGTCTTCTTTGTCAAGTCAGCAAAGCAGCTCAAGGGACCTGATGACTGATGCACTTAACAGCCAAACATAACACGCCTGGACGTCAATCAGAGCCAGCGAGTTTGTGGAAGCCAAACTGTTTTCCAACAATGAAAAATTAGTGTGGCTATAGCCACAAGTATGAATCAACAAGTCAACAGAGGAATTGTGAATTCTGACAGGTCTATGAATACGGGAGTCGTGCCATTTGGACGGCAACATCTCAGAAACCAAAAAAAACTATTTCAACAAGCAGGAGGTCAACTGAGGTAGGGTTTCGGTGTTGTACATGGGAAATAAAGCTAATAAAAACTGAATTACAAGCAATTCATTTTGAACTTGGGAAATGCTCCCATAATCTGAAAAGGCAGAAGAAGGGGGAAAAAAAAAAAAAAAAAAACACCCCTCACCTGAAGATTCACAACGCACTGCCAACAAGCAATCCTGTGTTTGTTGACACAGCGGCAGTTTGGCATTTTTAGGAGTTTCGGAATTGTCTGGCTTCCTGTGTCAGGATCCAGCAGTGAATGCCGGGAGGGAGGGGATGAGGGAGGGGAGAACATTCTGGACAATAAGGCCTTGGGAAGACTGGGCCGAAATAAGGGTCGGACCGGCCATTAGGTCTTCTTCTGGAGAACAGAATTGAGGACTTTCAATGCCATACACATAGAAATCAAAAGGGCTTTTAATCATGTTGTATATTCAAGTCCTGGTGTGTGACAGGAGGCTTGATTAGTTCTCAAAAGAAAAACAGACAGAAATAGCATAAATGAAACAAAACAGGAACAATAAACCATAAAACATAAAACAATAAGTAATTTGTCTTTTAAGGGAACATAATATCATGCTACACCAACTAATACTACACACACACACACACACACACACACATGTACACACACACACACACACACACACACGCGCACACACGCACGCACGCGCGCACACACATACACACAGCATAACAGTGGATGTAACAATAGCATATTTGCCAGCTCCACCATCCTGCTGGAAACAAGAGGAGAAAAAAAACAGCACCTCAATAATAAAAACACCTAGAGAAGCAGAAATGGTGGCAGGAGGGGGTTGAGGGTTTCAGTGTCTGTGAATAACCTTTCGGCGGTGGCAGTCCGGCTCCCCTCTTTCCAGAATAATTGAATTTGGTGTGCTTTGTGGCCACGTATAAAGGCCTCCCTTTGCGGAGCGCCAGGCCGGCAGCGGCCCTTACATAACAGAGCTAATAAAGGAGGCTGGTCGGGACCGGGGCCGGCGGCCGAGGCAGAGCAGGGCAGTGTCAGTGGAGCAGCGGGCAGCTGAGCGGACTGGAGCAGAGCTGAGCACAGCGGCAGGAGGGGGACAGGGGGGAGACACACACACACACGTGGGAACTGCCTCTGTTGGGCAGCTTTGTCTGGGGCCACTGGTGGACAGAAGCACCCGCTCGCCCCAACTACCCCCCCCCCCCCCCACGCCAGCACCGGGTGTTAGTGTAGGCATGCCTGACATTGTACTCATTCCTCAGAGACAAAAACCCTCCCTCATCCCACAAAACACGTTATCTGCAGGGGATTGGTGGTGGTGGTGGGCTTAGCCTGGCCTGAGAGGTACCTTAGATAGGAGGGCATCAACAGTAGAGGAACTCTTGTTCAGAATATATAGCTCTATGGATGTAGATGTACTTCATTTCTATGGACGTTGATATAGACCGAGGTCCCAGAGAAAGATTTTATTACGAAAACGTTGTTAGGAATGCCGGGCATTCCCCAGATATTAGCACATACATACGTATGGGATCTACAGAGTAAGATCAATGAACAAATGTATATTTACTACCAGGTGCATATAAGTACTGTACAGTATGTGTGTATTTAAGTGCATATTTAAATATGTGTATTAATGACTTTGTTCAGAGTCAGTGAGAAAGAAAGCTAGAGTAAGGGAGAGTTCCACTATGTGTTGGAACGAAGTCCTCTTTCACAGGATGGCTCCAGTGGTTTCCAGGTGACTGTGCAGTGAATTCACATGCAGATCCCACTTTTCACTACAAGCAGTCACATAGCCAGTGCCACGTAATAAAACCATCCCTCTGCTGCACATCAGGCCTCCACACCACCACCACCACCACCACCACCACCACGCTTTCACACCAGCGGCCACAGAGCACATCTGACCGCCCAGTTCCAGGGGACAACACTGACAAACAATGCTGCTGGACAATTCTCTGGCAAACTGTGGCGGCCAACAAACAACAAGGGTCCTAACACACACACACACAGTGGTTCACTAAAAGCATGCGCCAAAGGCAAGAGCTCAGCAGACCTGTCCCATGATGCCTAAAACGAGTGTAGCAACACCAGGACTAATAAATAAACACTTACTCTCACTCTCGCCTTTAAGACAGTTTTTCTAGTGAGAAGAATCTGCAAATGGGGGGGGGGGGGGGGGGGGGGGCGGGGAGGGTGAGGGAAAGACATGTCAAATGACCAAGGGAAACAGGACTTCATGGTTGACTTCTGACATAAAGGGTCATTTAGCCAAGCCAAACTATGGTCGACGCAATTTTAAATCCCCAGACACTTGTAAATAGCCACGAGATGCCACAGTCCTGTCCTTTAAACCAGCTGAAGATAAAACATCTCAGAGACAGCTCGTGCTGACAGTGTCTGCCTTAATAGCCACTGCCTCCATGCCTGTGTATCCAGGCCTTGGCGGGTAACATGAGATTTTTGTCAAGAGTCCTATCAGCCGCAAGTAACAAAGGCCTGTAATCATATGACTCCGGGTAGGGGAGTAGGGAGAGGTTGGGGTGGGGGTGGGGGTGGGGGTGGGGGGCCGGGGCGGGCTAAAGTCGTTGAGCCGATCAGGTTTTTCTTATCTAGATTCCAGTCAGCTACTCAGCTCCTAGCAAACAAAAACAAAAGGAAAAGGAGACTAGGTGCAGAATCACAATGAAGCCAACCAATACTACACCTGCTCAGTCAAGGCAATCTACTGCTTTATAATAACTGCCTGGTATTTGTTGATCCTTTACTTTTGAGAGATGAGCACTAAAAGGAACTTGTTAGTGAAGAGTACAGTAAACCTACAGTAGCAGCCTACAGATACAAGAAACTCTTCTGATCGCTGAGCTGTGATCCCACACTTAAACCTATTATTGATGACCCTTTCTTCAAACTTTCCATAGCACAGAAGCATCATGCCATGAGAAGATTTCTGACGTACACTCACCTCCTGTCTTACCAGGCCTCCTGGTCTAGTCGTAGACTGACCTCACCTCACCTTAAGGAAATCCACTTGGACTTGGTGTAAAAATGAGACTAAACAGTGGGCTATTGAGGAGATTTATGGTGTCAGGAAAGCAATACAAAGATGGCCAGCTGACTGGTGATGAAGCCCATAAAGAAGTCATGACCCCTTTTCACAGATTATCTTCACACATTCCCCATGCCTGGTTCTTACCCTTAGGGAAGGAGTTCATCAGTCAAAGGTTTGAGGACAAAACTCTTCAGAAACAAAGCACCTTAACTGCTTCTCTGGACTGCATTCTACAGTTAAGCCTAGTCTCCTTTCTTGTGACAGGCGAAACACACAGGAGATCCACTTTCAGTCACAATCAATGCCACTGTCTGGAACGGCACAGTTTTCACAACACTGTCCCTCATGTCCAACCCTGGTTTCTATCCATCATCTTGGCTTCTCTCTGAATGGGTGTTAGACATGTCCATACATATTACTCTATAAACCTGTGGTAATTGATACAACATAGAGCACTGGCTACTCGCCATCACCCACACTGGCTATTGATTGCCATCTCACATCACTCTGGTAACCCAATGAATGAGCTGGCTGTCAAAGTGACACAAACCAACTGAAACTGTGATAAAGCACTGGACACACAATACCATATATTTTTGCAAAGATCATCTAGTCAGAACATAAAATAGTCTAAGTGGTCCAATTCAATTCAATTCAATTCAATTCAATTCAAAGCACTTTATTTGTCCCCAGGGGTCAAATAGCAATAGTACTCTGCTCTGTCATTATAAGGATTACAGTAGCCCCATAAAGAAATTACTTACCAATCTCATGTCTGTGTGTGGAATGTATGCTACCTCCGTGTCTAAAGTAGTCAAGTAAAAAAAGAGATATGGGTCTTCATGACTTGTAAGTGACATGCGTCACAAGTGACGCCTTCAGAGGAAACTGGGTTGTACACAATCTATACAGCTGAGCTGATCAGCAAGCTGGCATTCTGCCAGTAACAACCATAGCAAAACAAAGCTGTGAAAATGATAAAAGGCTCACATGTCAAACTTTTTGTTAAAAACTACCTCACTTGTCTAATGAGCCTTAGAATTTTGAGTAGATGTGCAGCTCAAAAAGGGGTTCTGCCTCTTCCACACCATGAGTTTCAGAAATATCCTCCACCTTGATAGGACATTACAACAGTGCACATTCAATACAATATCCACCAGTACTCTCTCCAGGATGAGCTCTTCCATGGACACTCTGAAGTGTACATGACCTGCTAAGATGGGGCTAGGGAATCCACTTTTAAGGTTCCAGGCTACACAGGTAACATATATCACTTGGGATACTAAACCTTACTTGTTATTTAAGACTAATGTCGGTGAAAAGTGTTTTTACACATGAAAGTGCAATGTGTAGGATTGCAAAGGCATGGAAAGAATTTAAAAGTATGTGCATATAATCATATAGATTATTCACAGGGATTCTTTTCTTGCAGGCACGAGAGCAATGCCTGGCATTCACACATCTTTTCACGAGCTGTCAATCTAAAAAGGTGATCGTGTGACGAGGTGCTTCTTGTGAAGAAAACAAAAACAACACAAAAGCATTTGTTGGTCTTTTAACTTCACTGCCTGCTAAAGCTCTAAGACAACCCAAAGAGACATGCTTAGTGAAAACCGAGCTAGTTGATAATGCTCTTCCTCGGAATACAATGGCATTCAATCTGCCACTGACTCGTCGTCGTACTGAGGCCCAGCACACTCACTCAGAGGTGCTGAAATTGTTGCTCATTGTTTTAAGTCAATGACCACAGCTCGACAAAAAAAAAAAAAAAACGAGCTGTGACCTTGCCAGTGGCAGCAAATCCCTCCCATTGAGCAGAGACCCGGAGCTCGGTGA
This sequence comes from Alosa sapidissima, assembly GCF_018492685.1. NCBI lineage: Eukaryota > Metazoa > Chordata > Actinopteri > Clupeiformes > Clupeidae > Alosa > Alosa sapidissima. The sequence goes on along the minus strand of NC_055968.1, from coordinate 20,651,805 downwards.
GAAGCGATGTGTTCAAATGGCCCTTGCAAAAAGCCTGGTTTTAGCTCGTTTCTAGGCTGAGGAAAACACAGCACATCCTTACGGCTTTCCCACTGGCCCAACTGGCATTCCTCACATATTTGCACATGGAACTCTGGGAGCTGCAGTTCAATTCTCCCTTTCATATGGGCCTCTGTTTGCATTAACATTTTTACTACATAAAACATTTTGTTTTCTTTGAGAAAAAAAAACAGCCCATACACTTTTTATACCCTTCACATTAATAGCTCCTCTCTGGAGCATTGAAAAGACTACTTCCATTTGGTTGTGTGTGAACAGCCACACAGGAAATCTGGAGAGGTAACAAAACTATTTGTGGGTGATGTTGATTCTGTCTTTTATACACCATCAACCAGATGCTCACTGTAATTCAGTCCCATTAATGTCAAAACTCTGATTGTACATATTGATGACAGCAGCCTTCAGCAACTGTCAGTAATCTCAATGAACACCAAAGACTAGAAAAGGCAACTGTCACACACCCAGAGGAAATCCCTGTTAAGCTTATACAGTGTGGCATAAATGTCAGTGGTTAAGATAAACACAAACATTATGGCACAGATTTAGACAATGAGATCTGTTTGCCTGTGATTAGTGGGCCTACTTAAGAGAGAAAGACTGATAAAATAGCCTACTGATCATGACTGAATGGTTGTCTGGTTATAGTCTGAACTTCATTGTTTTGATTTTAAATGAGGTAGAAAGAACCTCTTGATTGGATGTTTCTTCTTTTTTTTTGGCCATGTCAAATTACTATTATTTTTGTAAGTTGCTTCCAATAATGTCATCATGCCATGTCAAGTCGAAAGCAAATCTCTGCTTGTACTGAAAAGGAGACACTGTGCTTGAAATAGGCTTTGGGTACTCGGCCATATTGTGCATATTCAAAGGGCTTTTCATACAGGGTCTCCAAATAGCATGAATTATCTTGCTAGGCTACTCCAAGATCCTTCGTCTTCCTCTAGAGGAGTATTGAAAAGGAGGACAAAGGGGAAATATGTTTTGGAATGATCAACAGAAAAAAACAAAAACTGACCAGCAGAAGCTTAGTCAAGATGTCAGGGGTGGTTGAAAGGGAGCACCACACGTTGCAGAATTTGCGGAGGTGTCCTGACAATCCGTGAAAAACACCCACCGTCTCCAGTCAACACAGCTACAGTTAAGATCCCACACTGACATGTCTCGCTAACAACAGTGAACGATTTCCACAGCACTCGTTTATCCCATCCATTGCATAATATCATGAAGGTTACCCAAAGTAATACTTTGTGTTTAGTTTATTGACTATATAAAACGCCAACAACCAGAGAATAACAAACTTGAGATATGCAATTAGGCTCAATTGGGTGTCCAAAGTGCTTTAGTGTTCTTTGTTTAGCCTACCTCACCCCTTATCACTTCACACAAAATGTAAGGATTTCGCAAAACATATGGCCAGTCTTATCAGGCACAGGATTTGTGGTTTTGGGCTAGCTATCAGTTCTGAACTTCTTTGGCTACTTTCTCATCATCACAAGCCCCCGCCCTCAAGCCGTAGACTACTCTGGATGCGATTGATTAATGCTTAACGACTTAAATCGACAGCGAAATCACAGGGGTTTCCCTGGTGGAGCAGCGGAGATTTATTGATCACAGCGAACATTTACCTGTCTCTTGGGTCAATCCAAGAAGTTTGTCGAGTGTTGTGGTCAATGTAAAAAACTCTGCCATCGTAATCCCGTGCTTCCTCCCAGCCCGCGGGCAGTGGCAGCTCCGAGCTTTCTCTTCGCTTGTTGCTGCTTACCCACGGCATAGCGTTGGGATGGTTGAGGGGGATATCGCCAGCGCCAGACCCCCTGCGTTTTCTCCAAAAACAACGACCAGTCTTTTACTGCATTACAAACATTTTCTTTCCGTGGTTTAAACGACGAAAGTACAAAACAACTGAAAAATACACAAGTAGTAAACGACGCAGGCTAGCCTGCATCCACTATCCAAAAAGTTTTGCGGCGTTCTCATGACTCTTCAGCGTCGGTCCTCCATGTTTGCCTCTTCGAACATAGGCTACTTCATTCCGTGGTGTCCATATTCGGGCAAAGGATATTTGCATAAGGGGTGCCCACGAGACAGAACGTAGGATTAAAACGAGCCCGCTGGTCCAATAGAGTGAGTCGCATGATTTTGGCATTTTAGTGGCAGAAGAAAAGGTAACTAGTTTAAGAATAGCCGATTGAATAGTCAAGTAGAATAGTAACAAACAAAGTATCCTTTATGCGTATGAAATGCCTTATCGTAACCTTCATGATACTTTGTTAAACACAAATCGTTACATTCAGATATTTTTAGGAGTGAAGGGTGAAATTAGCCTAGGCTACTGACTTTGTAACCTACAGATGAAGTTTATGTTTCACTAAATATAAATAAACACAAAGAAGCCCAATTTTTTTTCCATAATCCAGAACTACTTTTGTTTTATAGATGATTTATGTCATTTTAATAGTGTAGTTGTCTTAATTACAGCAGTAGGTCATGTTGGTAAGATTATATAAATAGCCTATATATCATAATGGATTAAGATAAACTGTGGTTGACAAATGGGGAAAAATAGTGTTTGACTAGTGTTTGAGTGTTTGAGAGTAGCCTAATGTAAGAAGATGGAAATGTATGTGACGTAGGAGCGCCCCCCGGTGACTATATGCCTACGTTTTCAGTGTATAGGCCTGTCTGCATGTTGTCCCTGTGTCTCTGTTGTTGCCCAATTTTATATACAGTAGGCTACAGCGTTATATTAGGTCTAATCTTATATTAACGTTATATTAGGTCGATCCAAATACATTTTAACATTTGTTTCTTTATAGACAAACTCAACTATGGACTAGGCAACAGAATATGTATTCATACATCATGTAGGCTACAGTCAGTATATCATATATAAACTGTGTTTTTGCTTGATTTCCAGCCATTCAACATGGGAGACATTGCACTTTAATGCCCCCACCTGGCTCCAAAGAGAAACTGACCATGGACGACTGTCAAGAGTTAATCATAATGCATTTGGTGAATGTAGTAAAGAAATTAATTACCACAATTTAACAATGAATTACTGTAATTAAGTAATTAGGTGGTACAGAATGCATGGAAATGGAAATGAATGTGTCAAGACTATGTCCTATTAATCTGACATCAAACAAGCCAACAAATAAATGCATGATGTTTCATCCTCTCTCACTCTCTATGTCTCTCTCTCTCTCTCTATCTCTCATGTCTGTATTTTAAAGTTGGCTCTATCATAGTGTGAAGTTAAGTTAGTCTAAGAATGAATGCAAAAGCATCACATTAGAGTGATTGTGCCAGCACACACTGTAAGCTTATAATATCAGTGAGCTGCTGTAAATCTCTTGCAGTTAAACCATTCATTACAGCCGATTCTGTGGGAGAAAAGGCAAGCCTCAAAGCAAGCTAATTTAACTGTTCCAACATGACTACACATAGTTGTTTAGATTTTCCTTTGAAACAGCAAAATACCAGGCAGATTCATTTAAGGAAAGATCGATGTTTCTGACCCACACATTTTGCACAGTAACACCAGGTTGCATTGTTCCTATTTAATCTCTTGTTAGTCCTATGATGGGTGGCCATACATGTAAGAGATTTGTTGACACGCAAAGAAATGCTTAGTGTTATTTACTGCCATAGTTGTCTGAGAATTTGGCTCCATAAAAAAATACTTAGTACTTACCTGACTAGATGACTTTTATAGGTTTCCAGACAATATGACTGTTGCATAATGATTAATAAACACATTTTAGTGACGCAGTGTACATTAATAGTTATGGTGAATGTGTGTGTGTATAAAAGTATGAATAAATGTTCAAGGTATCTGACAGCATTTTATAAGAACAAATGTGATGATGATGTTGATAATAATGAGTTAGAGGGAATAATGTGTATGTGTGTGTGTGTGTGTGTGAGAGAGAGAGAGAGAGAGAGTTTGCATGTTAGAGGACATTTTTTCATACCAATAATTTAATCCGCAGCCTCCTACTGTCAGACATTGCATCTCACATGCACAATACATACTTTTGTTTCCACAAGCTCCTCAATCACATGCTTCCAAATAACCCCCATTCCCAGCAGCAGAGTGTTGCCACTTCACATGAAAGGTAGGACAAACATTCCCTCCCATTATCAAAGCAAATCTTATGAGCTGCAGTGTGGTGTTTTCATTATGGTAGTCTCAATTACTATGCTTTGTTTCAGTAGTATTGTGTTGGATTATTGCTTCTGGAGGCAAAATTTATAGCAAATGGTAATTGTTAAAGGCAAGGACAGTGGCAAGATTGCTGTAACACAAATCTTACAAAAATAATCACAAAATTGTAACAATGACTGCTTGTTTATGTGTTTGCCAATCTGAAGTTACAGAGCATCATATTTCCTAAGAGTCCTGTTTGAAATTAACCACTGAATCAAATAAAGCATGTGCTTCACTGTGGTAAGCAAGCATCAAAGACTCCTTGGTGTGATGCACATTGCAAATTTGGCATGCTCTCCTTAGGAGGCCTATTTAACACGCAGTCACTGGAAAAGCTCTCTCTCTCTCTCACTCTCTCTCTCTCCTTTCTCTCACTCTCACTCTCTCTCTCAACTCCACTCTTAGCTTTATTTTTTTAGAATGAAGTGCAACAAGCAAAATAATCTCAGCCCCCCTCCCCCTCCTCCTCCCCACCCCCTTTAACAAGAGACAGTGAACAGAAATGACAAACATGCAAACAAGGGGGAGGGAAACTATGCACAATCCCTGACTCTTGTAATGACAACAATCTGCATTTTAATAACATCCTGTCTACACTTTAATGACGTCCCGTGTGGCCGACGGAGTGTTCGGAGAGGTTCAGCAAGGAGGGGGGTGTGAGTAAGCAAAGCACTGGTTGGCCAAGCAAAGCCCTCATCCCACACCCCACCCCCCGCAACAGAGGGCAGAGTGTATAATGTCAAAATGTTGCTTACCTCCTCCCTCTCCTCCACCTCTTCCTCCTCCTATTCCTCTTCAATCGTCACCACCTCCTCCTCCTCCTCCTCCTCCTCCTCCTTCTCCTCCTTCTTCTCGCCACTCAAGATGAAGATCTGCTCTCTTGGAGACGCCTGACAGACAGTGAGGGGAGCTGAGGCGAGCACTGAAGCCCTATTTTTCAAATCGGTACTTTCTCTCTCTCTCTCTCTCTCCCTCTCTTTCTTTTTTTTGTCCTCTCTTCTTTTCTTTCATCCCCTCTCAGTGTTTTTCCCTTCTTCAAAAGCCCAGAGGAGAGGTCTCTCAAGGTCCTACCTGGGTGAGGAGGAAAACAGCGTCGAGAGTCGTCCACTGAAGGGGCCACCACTACCACCACACGGAGACCATGGGCAACCCGTGCATCTGCGCCCTGGAGCTGCTGGGCATGCTGGTGGGCTCCGCGGCCTGGTTCTGCTCCCTGGCCACCATGCTCCTGCCCCAGTGGCTGACGCTCTCCACCGAGCTGCTGCCCACGGAGAGCTTCGAGCAGGGCCTGTGGGAGACGTGCGTGGTCCAGGAGATGGGCGGTCTGGAGTGCCGGCCATATGACACCATCCTGGGCCTGCAGCCCGAGATCCAGATGGCGCGCATCCTCATGTGCCTGTCTCTGAGCACCAGCCTGCTGGGGCTGCTGGTGGCCGTGCCCGGCCTGAGCCAAATAAAGAGCTGCCAGGGCGAGGAAGGCCACTGTGCCAAGCGAGCGCTGAAGATCATCGCCGGGACATTGTGCGTGGTGTCCGGCGTGGTGGGGCTAGTGCCCGTGTCAGTGGCAGCGCACACGACCGTGGTGAAGTTCTTTGATGAGCGGGTGCCTGAGGTGATCCCGCGCTGGGAATTTGGCGACGCCATCTTCATCGGATGGGTGGCTGGATTCCTGCATGTGATCGCAGGGGTGCTGTTCATCACATCCTGCCCAGGATCGAACCGAGGCCAGGCGAGATTCACGCAGCACCACCGCAGACAAGAGGTCAGGACTATCCACAGCTCACCTAGGAAGCATTCCGAGTATGTCTAAGCCACTCCAGCTCCGAGCCCAGTGCATGGGGAGAGGGGTGGAGGGACCCTTCAGCCTGGATCCAGTATGAAGTTTTTATTGAGCTGAAAGACTAAATACTGGCAAACATTTTCAGTTTAAATGAGTTCAGATCACAGTTGTTATTTTAAATCAAAGAAATTGGAGTGGTTGCTGATCATTTCTGCTCAGTATTCTGAGGACAACACCTTTATTTTTGGTTGTTAATGTTTCAACTGGTCTTCTTTGTGTCAGGTAATAATTCTTTTTTTAACTCACTCTGCATGCGCTTCATTCAGTAAAAGTCATTCATAGACAAATATGTATGTTATCATATTGAGTGGCAGTATATACTCAGTAGTTCACGCACCAGCTCAAACATGTTATTATTTCATTTGCTGTACAAAGATCCTCATATTTTGCTTTTTTTATTCTTATGACCTGTGAGTTTAATAATGAACTTTTGTTTTCTTAGACTGCCAACATACTTTTATTGAATCTGACGATAGGAGACTTTCTTGACATAATGTTATACATTACACATATAATCTACTGTGTTGCACTGTGTAGCAGTTGAGAAATTTAATGAGATTGAAGAACATCAGAATGAAACATCCATTGAAGAAATATGACTTTATGATTACTGTATGTATCTTAATGTAAATTATAATTATTGTACAGTTATTTGGACACATAGGCCAACTAGAGCTACAGAAACCACACAGACATTTTACACACTTAAACAAGCACACAAGCACACAAACACACAAACACACACTCACACACACACACACACAAACACACATACATACACACACACACACTAAGTGGTGGAAAAAACTACAATGTGTAGTCATGATTTATAAAGAGTTCACAGCTTAATTTGAATATGGACTTTTAATATGATTCTGAGACATCTGTTTGCTCAAAAGCTCTCTTCTCAGTGTAGGGTGTGGTATTATTAAGCTTCAACACCTTACATTTGCATACACTCTAAGGTTGGTGAAGGAGAGCAACCTCTCCATGTCAAATACAACTGGACAACTTAACTTTAAGTGGATTTAAAGTAGATCTAACTCCTGCTAGCAAGCTGTTACTACAATATAATTTCTCTGGCTCTCCAGAATAATTTGACTTTGCACATTCACGCCAACCTCATACATTTTCCATGAAAGGTTTGATGTGTATCAAAAACACCTAAATGGAACCTTCAGGAAAAAAATGTAAAAAAATAGCTAATTTACATTTTCAACATTTTTGAGATTTATATCAGGTCTAATTCAATATAAGCCTTCATGGCAGGGAAGTCCATATCAAGGAAGCAGCCAAACAGTCATTTAAAAGTGTCCTTGCGGTGTTGTGAAAAACTCCTGTCCTGAGCCTAATTGCCTCTGATTTCTCCCTTGTCAGTCACCAGGATAAGCTGCATTTAACGATCGCTCTAACGAGCAGCACGTCCTGTGAAGAATGCAGGACAGACTGCCCCTCCACCTTCTCCTTAAAATAATTACACAAACCTGCCAAGGTCAGACGGTTATATGGCTATTTCCTTTTCTCTTTTCTCTTCCCCCCTTGTGCCGGTCTCTCTTACTCCAAGGGACATGGATGATATGGTCATTGTATTCTTTTTTTTTAATTGCATTCTAGTTTACGCACTCTTGTATAAAGTTTAAATAGTGCACTCTGAAAGAATTGTTGTTATCTTTTGTTTTCATAGGGTATGTAGGCTATCTCTTCGACCATCTTGTTTCACATAATGTTATAGAAGTAGCGATGTAAGTATAAGGTACATTACACATTTGTCTGTTAATATGTGGAAATTTCTAATGTATAAACAATTTGAGGGCTTGGGTAAAGCTCTTTAAACAGCATCACCACGTGCCTGAACATGGTCAATTATGTCTATGGAAAGCCTAAATGCTTTTGGCTCCTTGATTTGACTTGACCATTCAAGATAATTAAACATTATGTAATGACCCACCAAACCAAAAGACATGGAGGACAGATGCCTCTAAAACTGGGAACCAAAACGACGAGCTCCGGCCAACCGGTGACGTCCCCCGTGTGTCTTGAAGACCTACTGACGCCACTCGACCAGATGAGCCATTAGGACGCACCCGGCCGGCTTCCTGCTGATAGGAACAGCCGCATCGCAGCAAGTATGATTACCCCAAATGGTGTTTATGTATTCGTTGTGTGATTACGACTCCGTGCCTGGCTGCTTGGGGGTCTGAGAGAGCTAGTTGACAGTGACTGAAGACTGTGTATGGGAAATGGCACGGTTCCATCCCCATTAAGGTAACTGTAAACACATTATAGAGGAGCATCTGAGGGCACAATATGAGATGATATCGCATAAATCTGACACATTCCATTGTGATCAATGTCATTCTCTTCACTCAGTGACCGGAGTGCTGATCTGTTTCATCTCAAACAAAATAAACTACTAGCAATAAAATGTTTCTCTTTAATTCTTGTCAACTGGGCAATTAAAGAGCAATCACGAAGTTAGCAAATCAGCATGATGACAGTCCACCCACCAAGTATGTCTTCGTGTGCTTTAGCATAAAACATAATTAGAATCGGAGATATTATCACAATGGCGGTTTCAAGCCCGGAGGTGAAGTGGGTGGCCATGGTGAGGGCCTCAGGGGCCTATTGACAGATAAGCTGGCAGGGAGGAAGTGGTAAGGCCTGCCTGCCATGCCAGAGTGGCATGTCTTTGCCAAAGATGCCAAAATAGACATTAATAATGTGTGTTTGGCTCCTGCCCAAGGTCTAATGGTCACGCTCCACACATATCCTCAGCATTCCGATCAAGCTCCTAGTTCATTCCATCCCTTCCACTCTCTATTCCACACAAGGATCATGTGTTGTGTCTAGGCCTATGTGTGCATCTTTGTATGAGTTTCATAGTGTGCACTAAATATATACTTTCCATGTTGCTATTATTATGGTGTTTATAAAAAGGCATAACAGTCCGCGTTGTTGCTTAAGGTTAATGATCAACAAAAGTAAATGACAGTCATAAACTCGATCTCTGAGAGTGCAGTGATGTGAAGGTTATTTTCAGATATACATCTTCCTATCTCCCAATTGTTACACTATGATCTACTGGTAAGAAAGTGAAAACGTTTTCTCAATATCTCAAGAGGCCATCGTAATTGCATCCTAATCTTCCCATGCAAGTTTACGGCTTGACATTTCACATACATGGAAAGGCGACCCTTAGCATATTAAGTAAAAAAGATCAAATGCTATTTAGCAATTACTAGCAAGCAAGTAATAATGTGGTATATCATTTAATTTCCTGGGAATAAATAAGTGATACATAAACTGCACCACAACCACGATTACCAGGAGACACTCTTCACCACAGCCTCGAATGCCATGAGCCATAGTCTATACCACAACGATGATTACTGTACTGTCTTCTCATTACTGATATATTATATCTGAATGGATAAGAAGTTGCTGAGCTAACCAAGATAAAAATTGATTTAACCCTTGGCCCTCTTTTGACTTATCTTTGTAGTTGGAATAATGAGTGAGAGGTAGAATTGCAGTGAATCATTCACTACACCACACCACACCATACCATACCATACTGCCCATACTGTTTCACAATGAATGATAACAAAGATGAAAACAGGAGAGAGAGTTTATGCAGTGTGACTGAACGGATGTTTTTCTTTCTCTCTGTTCAGCTCCAACGTCACTATTCTTGCTCAGACCTCCTTATGGTGAGTGTTTTGGTTGGTGGAGCATATATATATGTCTTCCTATGTCAGAACTTTCCAGGTTCCCCTGAAGTGGCACAGTCGTCTGCCTTAATTTGAGCCGTACCACATCATAGTAGTACTGACGTCAATGCCGAGCCTGGCAGGTCCATCCACTCTGCAGTGGAGCTGAGCAGGATGGGCTCAACAGGCTCTTTTGTTCTGAGCCCTTGCCACCCCCGGTGCAGAGAGAGAGAGAGAGAGAGAAAGAGAGAGAGAGACTCTGACCTCTCATTGGGCAACAATCACAAGTTGTGATGGGAGGCTCCGTTCCACCCCGAGAGCATCACGACGACAGGCCTCACCGCTCTGCCAACAACAGCCTCCACTCGGCGAGTCACGGGAGTAAAATACCTCAGGCCCGTGAGAGAGGCCCCAAGCCAGGCAGAGAGGGAGGAGGAGGGGATGCCTCAGTCCATGCCTACTGTCTGTCTCTAGGTTTCACGTTTGGACAATGAAACTATACAATTTCGGTTTTAGAAGAAGCCCTGATGACAGGGCAGAGAGAAAAAGACTCTCATGATTTGTTGGTTTGAATTGGCTTTTGTCTAATTGCCACTAATAGGTCCCCAAACCACAGCTATTAGAATGCACCATGATTTATGAACTATAGAAATCGGAACTTTAATTGCCACTATTACAATACAAAATAGTGGGATGTAAAACATTATTTATAATGGGACAAACACCCTGATGAGATTTATTTCAAAGAACACTGTGCTGTCGGCGCAGCAGCATGCCAATTCCCCACTGGATATAAAATCAATTTTAATTGGCAAGAAATAATTTCCCCTTATTGTATGATCCAGGGGGATTAGGCGGTTTTGTAACAACAGCAAATCATGTACTTCTCACAGAGATTGCTGTCGAAATTAATATTTAATTTTGATAAGATTACATTTTGGCACGCCTGAAAACAGGAGTCAATGAGGGCCAGCGGAGGACAAAAATCCCTAATAAGAGCCGACATCGCTCAGGGAGGCCCTGGCAGACTTCATTAGGCTCCCCAGCGGGGCAGGCCATGGCCAGCATGGGGCACTTGGGTAATTGTGCTCACCTTACCTAACGCTGGACCCCATCTCTCTTAAAGATTATATCACCCATACTAGCGCTGACAACTGTAAAGTTTATCTGGTGTGCTGTGAGGGAGAATGACTGAGCCTCAGCGGTGTTGTCCAGACTAGAAACGGACACTTTGCTGAATCAAGAATGAAAACTGATTGCAGATTGCATGAAAGCACAAAAAAATGATTTAGTGGATAAATTCCAAACTAAACAGCCATATTTATTTATCAATAAACAATATCAAATTCCACAGTAATTCCAAACTAGTATATCCCCAAAAATAATGAGATCCATAGACAAACAATAGACTCATATAATTCATCCCCGAGTGAATTTAATTTCCCTTTAATTTGTATTATGAACTTGACTGTTTGTTTTGAAATATCTTCATGAAATAAATACATTTGAGCAGAGGAAATTAGTTCTGGATTGAACACTATCAGAGAATGAAATGTAACGTGTTGGAGAGCTGAGAATGTACTGATCCATTCAAAAGTCATAATAAATCTGTGCAGGCAGGCAATGTGCAGCAATCTTTCACATCTAAAGTCCTAGTGTAGCACTGTTGCAAAATAAGAGGTGGGACTGTTTAGCATTCACAGCTTTTATAAAGTAAGTGTCCAATTTCTCAGCCTGAGAACCACTCAGGTTCTCCATTGCTACCTGGAGTTGATGGTGAAGATCAGTTTTCTTCTAGTTCAAAGGCTGGGTTGTCCTTCCCCTCATTGGCACTGATCTCTTCTCTGCCCTCAGTGATAGACCTTAGGCCCACAGACGACCAAGGCTTTGAGTCAACAAGGTAGCCGTTACCCTCCGTGCTGACCTCAGCATTGGGCTGCTGGTCCTTCTTGGGGTACCTGTAGACAAGGAAGAGCAGTCCGCTGAAGGCAACCAGGAAAGAGGCCCCGATGCCAAGCCCGATTCCTGAGCCAATGCCCTGGCTCGTTGGGGCCGGAGGGAAGTAATACTCCGGGGGGAAGGTGATGGTGTCGTTGTTCAGCACCGCCACTGTGTTCATTAACAAAGGCACAAGGGAGCATGTGGCCGTGAACAGGTACATCGCCCCCGCGGACCAGAAGGTCAAGTTTATGGCCCGGCGCCTCCCCAGCCCAAAGTAGACCTTCCTCATCCCATAGCCAGCCGTGAGGTTCCCGATAATGCCCGTAACCACGGCCATCATAATGAGAACCTGAGCCAGTACGATGTCCGCAGGGAGGAAGGAGTCTGTGATGGCCAGGGCTTGGCAGTACTCTGCCGTGCTCATGATGTGAGAGTAGAAGCAGGCGCGCCACACGCCCACCCAGGCCACCCCGGAGGTGATGACCGACTTATCGGACACGTACCACAAACGCCACTCGTTGATGCCGGCGCTGCACATGATCAGGATCCAGCCCAGGATGCCCAGTAGCAGGCCCAGGAATTGCAGATGGGCCGTGTGGGCCAGGTAAGCCATCACGCTCGCCGCAAGGGGGACACGGGAAGTTAGAGATCTGGAGATCGCTCACTCACTCACTCACTCACTCACTCACTCACTCTCCAAGGGGAGGCAGCAGGTCCTCTCAGTCACTGAGGACTTCATGAGGACTGAACCTAGAGGGCCTGAGGAAAGAGAAAAGACAGCAGTTTTGAGTGGACATCATTCTGAGTGGACAATAACACTGCCTGTGCCAAGAGAGAAGAGTAAAAATCTGTTTAGAAAATGTGAGTTAAGAGATGTGCATGAAGAAAACAATTTGTGCAGATGTATTTGACTAAAATCCACTCAAATGGATGCATTGCAGTCAATGTTCTACTGGCAATTGCGCAAGATTTTTTAACTTCTCTACCTGAATTTAAAAAGGGGAACTCAACTCAGAAAGACAATGGTTTGTTGTCAAATGCAGAGGTCGGTGCCTCGTAAAAGTAGGAATTACATTTACTGTGTACTAAACATACATCCTTAACTATGATACGAGTTACAACTTTCAGCGAATCCGTCCAGCATTCCTGAGTAAAACCACACACTGAAACAGTGAAACTCAAGCCAGCAGTAAACTCAAGAGAGGCCGGGAGAATCACTGCATGACTGAGTGCACACCTGGGGCTCAGGAATGCCTTAAGCTAAACCTGAAAAGTCATTTACTGTAACTCAGCGCTCCAACATGATGAGTTGGAGATGGGGGAATTGTAACAGTGTGTTAACTCTTCATATGCTGTAAAACTCCAATAAGACAGCACCATGGAACGCTATGGCATACTTGGAAGAGGGCGTATAGTGGCAACCTTCCTGTCCGGAAATATACTTCCCCTTTTCTCGGCACAAGGCATCTAAACCACTTACATTGGATAGACAGTGAATAATAATGTGAATAATAATGCAAAATCGATTGAGGAACATTAGTAGATTTAACTATGTTTACATTTGAGAGGTTGTGATGTAATCATTTTAATTGACGGTAATATAGCACACCCTATCTGAAACTTGGGTTCCAAGAGGACATTTATCTCTTGATAGATAGATAGATAGATAGATAGATACTTTATTGATCCTCAAGGGGAAATTCAAGGAATCTTGATTCTTATCACCATTCCTAGCAGGTTGGAGCGGCCAACACTGAGAGAGCAAAAAGACAATTATTAGAATTGTCATTAGAATTATTTTATGCTACACTTCCCTAATCTCCAGTGATACATAATTGCCAGAAATGGATGGCGTCAAAAGCTAAGAGAAACACAATAAAAAAAACATTTAAACAGAACACAGAAATGAAAAGAAAGAAAGTTACCGTACCTTTGACAAGATGGAGCTCTTGAAATTCAGTGGTGGACAGTAAACTGCTACCGAAACAGCAGGACACGAGGTAAACACAACTGGCTGCTGTTTTCAGAGCAGCGCTTGGACAAAGCCCCTTTCCAAAGTAACACGCTCAGAGTCAATATAGCCTGGGTTAATGATTGACTTACCATTAAACACGGCATCTCCAAAGCAGAAGGGGAGGGGTGTGCCGCATCAGGTGACCTTTATTGGTAGCTCTACACCTGCTCTTATGACACTACAGCTGTATACACAAGTCATATTGGTCAGATCAGGTGCATCTGGACTAAGTATGAAATTCAAATGATTTTATTTTGCTAGATAAGTATATATATGTACACACACACTGAAATGCAACTATGACTACATGGTAAGTTTTACAATCAGGCGTGCCTTGAACTTGTCAAGGTCTCACTTGTTCTGTGTTAGGGCCTTAAGAAACTGTTAAATATTACACCACCTCATTGCATTGCACTGTAGATAAAAATGGAAATGTATTTCATTGTTTTAAAAGGGGTGTGTGATTGCTCACTCAAGTAATTGCCACTACTTAAGTATGGGCGATATAGGCATACTTACGGATGTTAACCTTTATTTTGTGAACTGTACTAAAGCACTTAAGGCTCAATATAATTTAAATAAATGTTATCACACATTCCATAACACACACACACACACACAAATGAGTCTATCTCTTATGCTGAATGCAATGTGAAGCTAGATTCTGAGATTCTGGTAGTTCCTCTATATCTAATGTCAACCTAACTGGACTTTCCAGTTATCATATATCAAGAGGACGAGTACAGGAACCTGGTGGATGACTTTGTGCAATGGTGCAGGCTCAACCATCTGCAGCTGAACCCAAATACCAAGGAGATGGTGGTGGATTTCAGGAGATCTAAGCCACCTATGCTGCCAGTCTCCATTGAAGGGGTCAATGTGGAGGTGGTCAGCAAATAAGTACCTGGGGATACACATGGACAATAAACTGGACTGGTCAGCCAACACAGATGCACTGTATCTGTGTTGTGCACTGTATCTGTATATCTTGAATTTACCCTTGGGGATCAATAAAGTATCTATCTATCTATCTATCTATCTATCTATCTGTCTATCAGAAAGGGCAGTCAGCTTTATTTCCTGAGGAGGCTGCGGTCATTCAATGTCTGCAGTAAGCTCCTCTGGATGTTTTACCAGTTTGCCATAGCCAGTGTCCTCTTTTATGCTGTGGTGTGCTGGGGAGGCAGCATTAAGAGGGACGCTGGGTGACTGAACAGAATGGTAAGGAAAGCTGGCTCTGTTGTTGGCATTGAGCTGGAGTCACTCACAACAACTGCAGAGAAACAGACCATGAGCAGGGTGCTGGCGATCATGGACAATGACTCAATAAACAGAGGAGCATGTTCAGTGGCAGACTTCTGTCACTGTCATGCTCAACAAACAGGTTGATGAGGTCCTTAGTCCCCAGGGCCATCCAACTTTTCAATGGCACACAAAAGGGGAGGGGAGAAATGGACTTTTCAGCATGAGCCCATCTCTCTCAGCCCCTACCATCATATCACTTATTCCTCACTGATCACTGCGCCGGGATTAGTGTGTGCTTCACCTCACTGTGTGCTGAGTGTGTTTCACTAATTCACGGATTGGGATAAATGCAGAGACCAAATTTCCCTCACGGGATCAAAAGAGTATATATACTTATACTTAAAGTATATTATTTTTCTTGTTTGTTTTAAAGCAATTCTATTGTGTTTAATTCACAACCATTGCACACACTCCAACATAGCACCTTATCATGGTCAATGCATCACATGGTCAGTCCATACCAGACCTTTGTAATCACTTCACATGCTCTTTCATTTTTACATTTCTGTGAGTGATTTCTATGCATGTGAGATATGGGTGCATATGCGTGTTTGTTGTGTTATGGTTGTATAAGCTACTGAAAAACTCTCTCTATCTCTCTATCTACAGTGATGGCCAAAAGTATTGGCACCCATGCTAAAGTTGACTGAAAAGAGGAATATAAAATCATCTTTTGGAAATTGATCTTAATGCCTTAAGTGAAAAATGAGAAAATATCTAACCTTTAAGGACACCAATTTTCTTAGTGAATGAATAATGTATAATAAATAAATAAATGTTCTTCCTTAAAATACAGGGGTCATAAGTATTCCCACCCCTATGTTAAATTACCATAGAGACAGGCAGATTTTTATTTTTAAAGGCCAGTTATTTCATGGATCCAGAATACTGTGCATCCTGATAAAGTTACCTTGGCCTTTGGAATTCAAATAGCCCCACATCATCATATACCCTTCACCATACCTAGAGATTGGCATGGGTGTTATTTCAGTTAGCCTATTAGCTGGTTGCAAATCAAACTAATTAAAACTATTAACTATAGTTATAATTAACTATTAATTAACTATTAAAAATAAAAATCTGCCTGTCTCTATGGTAATTTAACATAGGGGTGGGAATACTTATGACCCCTGTATTTTAAGGAAGAACATTTATTTATTTATGATACATTATTCATTCACTAAGAAAATTGGTGTCCTTAAAGGTTAGATATTTCCTCATTTTTCACTTAAGGCATTAAGATCAATTTCCAAAAGATGATTTTATATTCCTCTTTTCAGTCAACTTTAGCATGGGTGCCAACACTTTTGGCCAGCACTGTATCTATCGATCATCAAATGCATGATTTCGAATTTAGAAGTTATGATGGGGCATGGAAGACAGAGAGGAAATAAAACACAATGAGACAAGGAACAGAGCGAAAGGCAGCTGGTATTTTATAGACAAGTATTGAATCCACAATGGAGTAACATGGAACGGTTTTAGGCAAGTCTCAGGTTACGTAGCAATGTAGCAATTACAGTAAGAGTTAATGCAATGTTAGAGATAAGCAGCTACTCAAAAGTGATTGACCGATGTGATACGTTTGGCCTGGCTAAAATCAGGTGTGTGGGGGAAAAAGGACTACTGTAGCCTACTCTAATTTATGTACAAGTTTAAAAGGGCTACAATAAATTACTAAAAAAAACATGGATTTCATTTTATTTTGCGTTGTGATGTGACACAAAAAGACAGAACAATGTGGTATGAAATAATGCACCATCTAAGAGTCTTGGGTTGTTTTTTGGAGATGTGCTGCCCTGTTGAAAAACCATCAGGCTTCAGTGGTGTCCCTGAATAAGATTACTGAGTGTGAGAGCGACATTGAACATCATGATGAATCTGAAAAAAAGAGAACCGTGGGCCCTGAAACTCACTGAAATGACCTTAGTTCACTTTCTCAGATGTGTGTGTGTGTGTGTGTGTGTGTGTGTGTGTCTTAGTGTCTGTGTATGCGTTTGTGTGACAGACATGTAGACACACAGCTTTAACAATGTAACATGTGGTCAGTCAGACGCGTAAGCCCATCTCAACATTGCCCTCTAGTGGTCAGAAAGCTACTTATATTTTGTGAGAAGCCGAGCAGTGGTTTGTCAAGAGTGTAGTTCTTCTGTGGTCAGGAGCACTGTCTGCCGAAGTGCCCTAAAGGTGCAAAATGTCTCAACCCAGACAGCTCAGTTCAGTTCTATTCAGTTCAGAGAGGGAGCTGTGGCTAAGGGCTGTTTCTTTGTAAGATATGGCAGTTCTTTCCTCTGCCCAGACAAATAAGATGAGCTACACAGTGGTTGGTGCGGGGGTCAAACTGTGGTCAGGGAGCAGAGTCAGTTAAGCACTCAGTGGCGTCTGAACAACATCAGACCATGTCTGGTATAGATTGAAAGGGCTGAGCCCAGTCAAGATGGGGTGGGGGTCACAGAGGAGGACAGGAAGTAGTCCAGACGGAGGTCTGGATGGAATGTCGGACACACAAGCTGTGGTCGAAATGCAAAATGTTCACTCATTCACTATAGGGAGTGAGTGAGTGAATAAGTGAACATTTCGAATGCGGCTCCTGTCTAGAGGTCTCCTCAGATGGGCAGCCTCTGGTCCAGCGGCAGGCTGTCCATCAGACATTTGAGCTGCTCGTCGCCCAACTTGATCTTGTCCTCTAGCTTGCGCTGCTCGATGATGAGCGCCGACTTCATCTTGACAAAGTGCTCATAGTCCGCCAGGCTCTCCTCGTCCAGGTAGCTGGCCAGGATGTCGTAGACCACACGCTCACGGCGGTCCAGGTTCTCCTTCAGCTCCTTGGCGTCCTCGTGCTGTCGGATCAGCAGCTTGCGCTTGTCCGTCAGGATCCGCTACAGAGGAACGAGAGGGACACACAGTTACTAAATGACCCAGACCCAGATCTGGACAATTGCAGGACAAAAGACTGCTCTAATTTGACCCACATCCTTTCCTCATGTTATTATTTTTTCTTCAGATTTTTTTAGACCAACCTTACTTGCCATCCATGATTTTATCCCCTGGGTCTAATTTCTGCTCCATTCACCTGCTATAGCAAAACTAACACCCAGTGCAGCTCTTTCAGAATACTGACTCCATTCAGAGACCTCTTTCCCCCTTCTCAGTTTCTATCCCCTAAGCCTAGCCTTTCTTCCTCTTGCACTCTGTCCATCACTATCTCCTCTTTCCGCCATTCAACCACTCTTCATCCTCTATTCCTCCTCCCTCTCTCTTTCCATCTCCTCAGTCTTCTCTTTTCCGCATCTGTCTTCTCCCTCCCTCCCTCCCTCCCTCCCTCGTTCTCCCCTCTACTCACCCTCTCCTCAGGTGAGGCGTCCTCCTCCAGGCTGTTGAGGGCGTTCTCCACGCGTGCCAGCCGCCCAGAGAGCGACAGCAGCAGGCTCACCACCTTGTCCAGGTCGCCCACGAACATACGGAACTTGTCCAGCTCGTTGGGCTTGCACACCTGCTGCACGGTGACCTCCACCTCCTGGCCCAGCGCGTTGTTCTCCTCCACGTCCTCTTGCAGGCTCTCGCGCGCCTCCCGCAGCACCTGCAGCTTGCGGCTCAGGCTGTCGATCAGCTCTTGCTGTTGTGTGGGAGACAGAGACGAGAGGTCATTGACCATCATTAAAGGTGCTCTTAGCGATGTTAACGTCTCTTAACATCACTTCTGTTGACTTTCAAACAAAACAGAGAGCTAGCTCGCTACTTCCTCCCCCTCCCTCCCGTGCTGCTCCCATGCAATTGAAACTCTCGCTAAACGCGCATCTCGTCTGTGATTTGCGGGAACAGTTTGTTATGTTTTTTTGGGCTAGGTTTGCCCAGGTTGTTTTTGTTGCCGTTTTTGGAGCCTGGACATCCACAGAGATCGCATTTTTTTACAGTGTATTCAGGACACAGACAGCTAACGGTTGGTTAGGTGATGCTTGCAGTAAGTGACATAAAATGTTTTAGCCTAAAAAACCTGTGGCATCGCTTAGAGCAGTTGAAAATGGAAACTGGGGGTTTTGGGTGGAGAGAGGTAGTGAGAGAGAACACTCCTGATTTGCTGTTCATGAGCATACACAATACATTGGAGGTGTATACAAATGACAAACTAAAAAAAGATTAGACAGTGAGTGAAAATAAAATGAAAGAAAGACAAAAAAATAAATAATATTCTAAACTGTGAGACTCCAAAAGCTTCAGTGTTGACAAACAGTGGATGAATGACAGGGGAATGACTAAACGAGTAATAAAACAAACACGGGCCCAACTTGAGTGACAGCAGTGACTGGTATCCAGTACCTTCTTATTGGCCAGTTCGTGGTCAAGCTCCTCCTCTGAATCCTCCTGCTCTTCACTTTCCTGCTGCATGTCCTTCATCTTGATAAGGAGCTCTGCCTTGGGAGCGGACGTGCTGTAGTAGGTGGAACTGGTCGCCAGGGCAACGGCGCCTGCCATGGTGCTCTCCTCCGCTTTCCTGAAGTAAACAAGATCAAAGAGTGGTCAGGCAAAAGAGGCAACAGATACAAGGGCACTGAACTCTACCAACAGAGGTTATGTTATGACTATCAGACACATACAAAACTGTTCAAATAAACATTTTTAAACAACTTCTAGCAAAGAAAACGTGACTAAAAGAGAATGCAATTAGTCAATGCGCATTTCTTGATTCTGCCAGCAGGTGGCCTCAGTTGTCCAACTGCCTCAGTCCTGATTGATACACCATTCACATTCCATATAGCATATTCAACAGCCAAAGGAAATCAAGGAGTGATGTCATTCATTAAAGGAAAAACACAATACCAAAAAACTAAACTAGACCTTCAGAGCTTTTTGATAAATTGACCCCTCCATTCGAACCCACCATCAAAGTTTCTGGCATAAATACAGGTGGACTGATTATGAATATAAAATAGTTCTAAAAAAAAAACAAGAAAATGTCAATCTTGATCCATCTTCAGTATCAAAATCTGACTGTATAATCAGCTATTAAAAAGGCTAAAGCAGCAATCTAAATCCATCCGATGTTTTAGCATTATGAATTTGATGTTGCCCAAACTGCCCAGTAGTACGGTGTAGAGTAGAAGCTTGCCCACCTTTCCTCCGAGCTCCGGGGCGAGGCCTGCTTGGGGGCCGCCTTCCTCCGCTGGAGGGCCCCCTCCAGCAGCTGGTCGCCCTGGGGGAAGAGCCCCTCCATCAGGTCCATAGTGGTCTTCATCTTGCTCTGGTCCAGGATGTCAGCCAGGGACTTGTCCTTGTCGATGATGTCCCTCGCCAGCTCATCCCTCTTCTCGTCCTCCGCTGACCGCAGCCGGGTGCTGATGGACATTGCTGGGACCCCGTTGCTGCTGGGGTGAGGGGCGTGGTGGGGGGCATCTGTCGGCGGTGCTGCTGGGGCCTCCGAGGGCCTGTGCTCGGCCTGGGGGCCCTTGTGCGGGTCTCTCCTGGGCTCAGACGGCTCCCTCTGGGCCCCCATGTCGGCGGCAGACCTGGGCTCTGGGCCGTGGTCCCTCTGCTGTCGTGAGTAGGCACTGAAGACGGAGTACGACTGCTCGGGGCCGGACAGGCTGGTCAGGTGAGTGGCTCCAGGGCCCAAGGGAGCTTGAGGGGCCTCTCTGCCTGTCCCGCTGGCCCCACCACCACCACCAGCTACGTTGTGAGGGTGGAGGTACTGCCTGCTCTCCTTCTCCGTGTCGCTCTCGGCATGGACGATCTTGATGGGCACTTTTCTGGCAGCGCTGTTGTCCTCACTCACCCTCTCCATCCTGTCATCAAAGCAGCCAAAAGGACACACAAACATAAGCACTGAGCTTTAAGCTCACCATACATCCACCCATTTAAAAAAAAAAAAAAAAAAAAAAAACAACCACCCAGGAAAAGGGCTGTAAAATGAGCCAATAATAATGCGAAATAAAATAATTCCTTTGCAAAGGTCAGCCTAGGACGCGGCACAGACCACAGCATTAAATGTGTCAGTTAGGAATGGCTGAGGAGCCAATTCCCCAGCAGACTCTTCAGAAGCAGGCGCACAGTACAGTCAGCGGGGAGAGCCCATCCATACGGAGAAACTGATTAAGAGTCATATGACATGATGACATTAAGGCGCTCTCCTCGCTTTTTTTCTCTCCCTCTCTCTCTCTATTTTTCTCTCCCTCTCTCTCTCTCTCTCCATTTTCCCATGCCCAACGTCCTGGCACGCCAAGGCTGCCGGACTCCTCCCAGTGTGTTGGCTCCACCGCGGCCGGAATGCTGCACTGTACAAATCTCTAAAGCAGCCCTTCCCTGAGACCCAGTGTGCAAAGGGAGAGGAGGAGAGGAAAAAAGAGAACACAAAAAAGAAAAACCCACAGCACTCTACGATGACAATTTAAGACTTGAAACTTGAAACATGACCTGTCCATGGCAGCCTTAAACATGCTTCATGAATAGAACATACATACAGAAAGACAGTCACACATACACACACACACACACACACACAAGCATGCCGCTTACAGTGCGGAGGGCTATCAATAAGCCTCTTGTATGTGTATGAATACAATAAGGACAGACATGGTGGAGCGCCGTCATTAAATTACTGGGCTGGAGAGACAGACTCTTTCCAGTGATAAATTTAAGACTCCAGCAGCAGGAGGGGGAAAAAAAGAAAAAGAAAAGAAGAAAAAAAAACAGCAACCCAGCTGTGTGGTTTTAGAAGTGGAAAACTCCACTGCTGCTGTTGCACTTCTGCAGGATGTGCGGACAGAGAGAGAGAGAGAGAGAGAGAGAGAGAGAGAGAGAGGGAGAAAGAGAGAGAGGGCGATACAAAGAGAGGGAGAGAGAGAGAGAGAGAGAGGGGTCAGAGAGAGTGAGTGAGTGAGAGGAAAGAGGAACGAGGAAAATTCACATAATGTGAGAAGCTCGAGCAGACAGAAAAAGATGCCGGTCACAGACAGGACCGGGCAACAACCAACAACCGGGCGACGGGTTGGGGGGGGGTCGGGGTCGGGCGGAGCCCAGCTCTTACCTTTCAGGGGCTTCATCCTGCAGGGAGACGGGGGGCTTGTCGGTCAGCCTCTGGGGAGAGAACTGGGGCGAGGGTGAGCGCTGGCCCTCCATGGTGGGCTTGGCCAGCGCCGGGGCCCCGTGCGAGGGCTGCTGCGGGGGCGGGGGCAGCGCAGGCTCCGGCTTCAGCTCCAGCTTTTCCTCCTCCTTTTTCTTCTCCGCCTCCTCTTTCTTCTCCTCCTCCTCCTCCTCCTCTTCCTCCTTCTTCAGTATCTCCAGATCCCTGTGTGGACAGAGGGCGGGGTCAGCTTCGGTGTTGGGGGAGTGGAAATGCAGGACTCCGCCCTGAAAGCCGGAAAAGGGGAGGGGGGTGGGGGGTGGGTCGGGGAGGGAGGGTGCAGTGTCTGGATGCTGGTACCTGTCCGGGCGGGGCAGCACTTGTCTCTTCCAGAGGGTTTGGGGATAGGGTTGCGGGTGCAGGTGCAGGTGAGGTGGAGCAGGGTCGACTGGGTCGGGGAGGAGCGTGGCTGGAGGAGGACTAGGGGGAGGAGGGAGAGGGGCGTCCCACGCTGGGGAGTCGAGGTTCTCCAAAGGTGCTGGGGGAGGAGGAGGTGGAAGAGGTGGTAGAGGAGGAGGGGGCAGGTCTGGGAACTGGTCGGGTTCTACAGGCTTCGGTTTTACGCGCAACTCGCTAGGTCCTCTGCCAGACAACCTGAGACAAGAAATAGAACATCACTGTAGGGTTATCACTCACTCGCACACACACACACTTTCTCCCAAGTGCTGACTAGTGCAGATCTCGTTTCAGTAATACATTTCTAAGATATGTTAGCCATTGAGCTGAGGACCATGCGACATCTGAGGGCTGCTACAAACAAACCTTCCTTTTCTCTGGGCCTGCCTAGAGTACAACTCTTCATCAGAGTGCACGCGGCACACAAAGCTCCACTGTGTCTGGTGTAAAACGATAGGAGAGGACATTTATCCCACATCTCGGCCTGTGTGTGTGCCTGGCTGCTGATGTCCAGCCTTGCGACCGCAGCAGACGGCATATTTGTGTTCCCACAGCCTCGCCAGGCTCTTGGGGAACGGACAACTGCTTTGTGTGTGTGTGTGTGTGTGTGTGTGTGTGTGGTTTTTAAAGAAAGCCTTCTTGATTTTTTATCACATATTTGGAGTACGAGGACTGTCAATGACAACACAAAATGTATGAATGGTGGTGGTGAAAAGGGGACAAATTAGCTGCTTGTCTAAAACAAAAAAACCCCACAATGGTCATTAAGGGGCCTGTTTCCCAAAATATTCCCCAGGACATCCTGCACACTTGCAGCAGTGGCACTGAAAAGAGGAGGCTCTCCTACGTATTTGACACGGGACACAAGACTTAAGTAGGCTACTTTTTCATTTTCCGATTGCCATTGGGTGTGGGGAGTCAGGGCTGGTGCTGCCGAGTGATGGTAGCTTTTTGGGTGGGGCGAGGAGCGGAGGAGCGAACGACATGCCAAAGAGGAGAGAGGTACAGTGCATGGGCGCTTGCGGCGGTGCAAACCCACGTGGTGTCTGCGAGCGTGCTGAGGCGTGCAGCTCCGCCACCGTGTCAGCAGTCTGTAATCAGACGCAGTGCGGTCACAGTGCCCGGCCAACACCGTTATTACCAGTCTACATCTGGTAGGAACCCGGGCCTTAATATGAGTCTAGGTAGCAATGCACTATATTCTTCTCTTCAACGTCATATCAGCACCTAATCCAAATCATTGCCACTAGTGATAAATCGATCAATTGGTGGTTTTAGACCTCTTCACAAACACGAAATTAAGGGACAGTCCCATGCACTTTTAAGTTTTGAATATACATATAGTATATTGAAATACATTAATAGGCCCAAATAACAAAACTGAGATACACTCTTAAACCTACTGCCTGATGAAAATGATTCACTGCACATGGTTTACCAAGCAAATGCAAAAAGTTAACTTATTGAAGGAGCAGCTTGAATAGGATTGCACCGAATGCTTTGGGAAAATGTAATACAATGCTATAGAATTTTTATCTAGTCAGCATAGTTCAATCACAATATCCATATTTAACATCTAAAGATTATGCCCAAATACTTCTGACCATTTTAAGTGCTTTGCCATCTCCTATGCATGTTTGTATTGTATGCATCATCCAAATGTACACCATAACAGGTTTACTGCTACTCTTACCTTGGCCAGCTGGATGGATAACAAAATTGTTGCATCTTATTAAAAACATTCCTCCTCTCTACTGATCATCAATCTTTTGTAGCAACTCGTTTTCTTTTAAGCTGAAGTAACAGATTGTAGAACTGATTTATGGATACGCTAGACTCTTTGAGGTTTCTTTTTTTTGTTGCTCTACACAAGATCTGAGACCCTGTCTATAAACCTTTAAAATCCCACCACACTGGGCCAAAGTCTGTCAGCAGGACTGTTTATTGATGTGGACATACTTTCAGTATGATGAGCTCTGGTTCAATACTATAAGGATCCAAGTCTGGCCTCGTAGAATTCAACCCAACAAATCAGTCCGTTCTTCTTCCTTTAACTCTAGTCCCAAAGCATAGATTATTAAGCTGTGCTGTCTGGACTGGATTCCATCTGTGTTTCAATAGGTTACTCGGGGAGAAAGAAAAACATGGTCTGAATTTTTGGTCCCCCTCTAACAAGAAACAGGAAATCCACACTACAAAATATAAGAGTAGATTAAAAATTCACTGCAGGCGCAAGATGTGATAAGACACAATTAAGACATTGAAGGCAAGTCCTGTTGATGACTGCAAATGCCATGCCATGCAGCAGTTGTCTCTTCAAAAATAAAAGTTCAGCTAAAGTGGCAGACAGAGACTGTCCATGAAAGACTAACAGTTTGGTTGTAGCTCACATGGGAAAATGTCACCAACTTTTCTTCCTGAGGTTTCACAATGATCCTTACATTACTTACCCTGGCTGTATCGGCTGTGAGATTGTGGTCGATCCTGCCCCAAATCTGCCTTTTCCAAGGCACATATTGTACTATATTACCTGCCCTTCAGGGTGGCTTTTTTATTTAAAGCTATCAAGGGTCTAAATGCATGCTATAAACTTGCTTAAATGTATACGAATGACTGTGTGCTTCCAGTTAGACAAAAAGAGTGCTGAAAATGAAACCTCGACAAACACAAAAGAGCCAGGCCTGGAGAATCGTAGAATCCCCAATATGATGACAGCTGACTGAGACAAGACAACTGTTCCATTGTGCACTCATTCATCACCTCTTAATTCTGTCATCCCCAGCCGATTTATTACACAAGGGCTAAGGTGTAATTACAGTGGAGTAAGAGACTGAACCAACGTCATGGTGGTATTTCTATGGAGTAAATCATTCACAACTAAGGCACTTATGTACCCAGCACTCTTAAAAGTCAAGCAATTACACAAAAAGTTAGCAATCATTCTTAATCGTCCTGATAGGGGGTGCATAATGTTAAATAATGTCTCTCCAAGCAATGACGACCTAACCACCAGAGTGATTCCTAGAAATCTGGAACCCTGAAGCGGGACCACCATAAGCCAACAACTGACACT
Organism: Alosa sapidissima; assembly: GCF_018492685.1. NCBI lineage: Eukaryota > Metazoa > Chordata > Actinopteri > Clupeiformes > Clupeidae > Alosa > Alosa sapidissima. Next base: position 20,626,136 of record NC_055968.1, on the reverse strand, counting down.
TTATCAAAATGTTTTTGTGGTTCGATATCTGGACTTACCGATGGCCAAGACTATGTCCTGGTAGTCTCATAATGTGACCGTGTGGAGCAGGGAAGCCTGTACTCTCCTGAATGTGCACTGACAGGCGCTACCAGGATCTGTTTTCCCCAGATATCCACGACACATCTGGGTGGGGTCCAGGCAAGCTCACCTGACACACTTAGGTCTAACAACCACCACACACTCCCTTTGTTATGCAAATGAATCCAGTCATACAGGATGGCTCGGTCAACAGAGCTACCTCAGAATGGATACTTTACACCTTGCCATGGGTTGCACTCCATGGAGGGTGGAGGGGGTTTAACACAAAAGACCTTTCCTGAAAAGATACAGGAAAAACTTGTTGAGCCTCACTCACTACTGGTGAAATGTACTTGGCAGTGAACAATAACAGGGTCAATCAAAAGTCGCTACACCGACAGCGCTTGATTTTTTACACCATTTTCACTGAGTGACTTACAGCAGCGAAGGGGGATGTGCAATTTCAGCAGTAAACCGGCACTTTGGAACATCTTTAACACAAGCAGTAGTCAGGACTTGATCACTTGATAGGGTGCAATTTAAAAGCTTAACGTGATGGATGCAGGGATTTGCACGCAACATGGTTATTAAAGAGAACCATCCCTTGCAGTCACCCTGTGGAAACATAAACAGAGAGCCTGGGAGACAGAAGGGACAAACCTTTAAAAATCTGAGGCTTTAAACTGTGGCTTTTACTTCACACAAAAAAACACAAAAGGAATCTGGCTTTTTTGAGGTGAAAAAAAAAGTTTACAGGGCTCTCCGTTTTATCACTTTTTAATGTTTGTTAAGGGGGAGAGCCAGATAGGCCATTTTTTCTGTCTGCTACCGACACTGACGAAAAGACTTACATTTAGGGTTAGGATTTAATGCTTGTTAAGGGCTGGGGGTTGCATGAGGATAGCCCATTTTGTCTGCCTTCTGCTGACAATGAGCAAAAAGACTTTTCGGGTTAGGGATTTAGCGCTAGTGAGGGCTGGGGGTTGTATGAGGGGGGTTAGGGTTAAGTTACAGTATGGTCTGGATTAGGTGATGGATAACTGAGGGTCAGGGCTAGTGGTATGTGCCTGTTGGTGCACAAAGGCTGTATACAGCTTGCATAGCGTTTGAAACTAGAACAGGTAACCCAAATAAAATGCTGCAGCTTTTTTTTTGTTTACATATTTGCTTTGCCAGTGAAGGGATCCCTTGACTAACAAACACTACCGTTTCCTAATAACGATAAGACAATTCAAGTTGTGGATGGATGGAGACAGACAGACTGATTACCGCACTGCAACCCCCTCTCAGGGCGAGCTCTGATTGTTGCCCTCACGTTATTAGGTGAGAGGTTGGTGGAGAGTGATAAGCCACTGAATAACAGCACCTAAATTAGGCCATTATTGTGTGCCCCAAAGCAGCATGATGTCATGTGTTTGCGTAAGAATTACACTCATTGGTTCCTGCCGATCACATGACAGGTCAGCAAACAGGCTCCACATGACCATCACACAGCCTCCACCCAGAGAGCATACAGTGACAAACCTGTTCACACCTACAATGCCCACTGCACCAACTGAATCCAATCCGAAGTTCTCCGAAATGTTTCAATAAAAATGACGTAATCAAGACTCATTGAAAAGCATTTGTCAGGGGCCCCTCTAATCTTTTCAGTGACGCAATTCATCCAAATAGTGTAGCTTAGGGGGTCATCAATGTGGCATCCCGACTAGCCACACTCTAAGTAGCAAATCCCTCATCTCTGTCACTGCAGACCACCGAGTTCAGGCTGAAGTAGCAGAGACACTAATTAGCACATGCAGAGAAACATAGGGGTAAGGTAAGGGTGTGCTGCTGCATAATTACTGTGGCACTGTGGCTCGAGACGGATGGCATCAAGCTGGGACTGGAGTCCAGCGGCTTGGTACCATCCTAATGTATTATTCAACCGCAGCAGGGCTGCTGGTGTGCACACAAAGGCGTTTTTCTAGTGCTCACAGGGAATGTTGTCATATTCAAAGGGCCCTGTTCTCCGCACTCTCATTGAATTAAGCATTTAGGTCACCCTACGCTGGCATCAAATGGCTCTTCTGTGTAATGGGCACATGTTCATATTGCAAATATGCTGCAGGCAACTTTTATTCTCCCTAAGATGCCAGAGGGGCAAACAAAAAGCCCTTTCTCAGGATGTGTGGACATGTCATAAAGCAAATCTGGGCTCCAGCAATTAAAAACTAGGAATGAGTAAGGAATACCTTCCATAACACAGGCTAAAACATATAATTTTGTGGCAGATTTGTGCCAGATTTATGTAATGGACACGCAGTGGCTTAAATGTGGAAAAAAAAAAAACTACTGATAACATTGATCTGGTCTACATAACAAATAAACCAAAAGGTGGGCCAATGCTAAGCAGTGAGAACTCCTAACTCCTCCAGCTCCTAGCGTAGTAAACTCTGCAATCTTGTCCCTGTGTGCCGCGGTCTCTGTGGTATTCCTGGTTGAGCTGATAAGACACTTCCTCTTGTATCACGCTGCAGCCCACACTTCAGAGCCACCCGTCTCCATACAAAGCCCAGTCAGTGTGCAGATGACCTGTGTTGTCACAGCTGGGTTGTGGCCGTGCCAACCGTCTACCCCAGGCCATAAAGAGTGGTCTGTTCCTCTATGATCTCGAGCATGCAAGGCGCCCCACGGGGTTGGATTCCTCTCTCTCTCAAACCAAAGGCTCTTAATAGAAGCTGTTAGCATTAGCCATTTAGGTTTTACTTAGATCCCAGCATAATCTCTTTCGGGTCTACCCACACGGATGCCACAACAAAGATCTAAAAGCCTACTAAATATTATTAAACAATCAAGACCAGCTTTGTGATACTATCAGTGCAATATCAATAGTGAGACTAAATCCTCCCAAATAAATGCCAACAAAAGAAACTTTTTTCAGCAGACATTGAGACTGCATTGAGACTTGTACAAGACTGACTCCTTACCTTGTACCAGACCTCTGTAGCTCGGAGAGCTTGCTCTCTGTGTGCGCGTACTCGGCTGATTTCCGTCCTCGCACTGGGATGTTCTGTGAGGATAAAGAGCACACGAGCGGTTCTTCAGAACACTTAAACAGTCGAGTACCTGAGACTAGAACACCAACCCCATCCTCGACTTGGAGTGCAATAACCTTGTCTGCATGACGTGACTATTGTTGTCTGCAGCCTTTCACTTCTTTTTACTGCTGCTCTGTCAGCTCCTTCTCCTTCTGAGTGTTCCTTCTGCATGCTTCACTACGTCTGCGGGTGTGTCTTTATAGGCAAACCTGGATTAATGTTTGACTTAGCGTCTTCTTTCATTCTCCTATTACTCACTGTGTCGACCTGTCTAAACAAGGCATGGCTACTCATTCATCTTGAGGGACCTAGCGTCTCAAAAGAGCAGTGTAAATCCCCACCAACACCAAAGCTTTCAGGGTGTTAAATTATAGGTAAACAGTGGGAAAGTTAAACTAGTCCAGCATAAACAAAACACTAGTTTACCTGGCCATAGAAGTCAGCAGAGGGGGAGGACCTGGACCTCTCGTGAACACATGGTGGTTTACTTCTCTCCTCCACAGCTGGGTCCAAGATGTTATCTGCAGAGTGATACCTTCCTGTGGGCTTTGACTCCGGGGGTTTCCTCTGGATGTTCCATGTGGCTTCATATTCTGCAAACGTGCCCAACCTCTGGTTCTCCAGCCCCTGCACTGAGCTGAGGCCATCTTGGCCCTCCATGGAACTGCCCTGCGGAGGAGTTCCAGAACGCTTTCTCTCTGTGACATCCTCGGTCTGCCCTGGCTGTGGCATTCCACCACCAGGCCTGGTCACCCTGCGGTCATCGGAGGCATGTTGCTGTGGCTGCTTAGGAAGTGGTTTGGGAAAGGCTGGCTTTCCTGTGGCTTCGTAGAGCTTGCGCCGCCCTGCTGAGGACACAGCACTGTCTGGGGGGCATGGGGGGTCCTCATCAACTCCGACCTCGTGAATCTTATCCGGCTCGGAGAACGATCGCACCTTCTTGTCTGCAGGAATGCGCTTCCGTGACCCGATGCGGGACACCTGGCCACCAGCGGACGCAGGTTTTGTCTGCAGGACTTCGGAGACACTGGGCAGGGAGGCTCCCTCTTTACGACTAATGGCTGTTGTGGTGGGAGGACCTGGCAGCTGGGGCTCAGGATGCTCAAGCAATACCGGCTCCAAGTCTCTCCTTCTGAACGAGGTGGCCTTCAAGACCCGGGCCTGTGCCTCCTTCAGATGGTCTTTATAAGAGCTTGTGAAGGACCCTTCGGCTGAGGTTGGCGAATGGTCTGGCGTCTCCTCGGCCTCCTCGGTGGAACTCAGGGTAGCGGCACTTCTGCTCTTCTGCAGCTGAGCCCTCTTCATCTGGATCTCATTGCGCAGTGTGGTGGCGAACCGATCAGTGCGACGTACCTGCTTGCCATTGACAATCTCCACAACTTCCTTTGATCCTTCAGCTCCACTGCCTGGGGCTCCATCATCCTGCTCAGAGTTTCCTTTGGAAAGGGAGTGCAGCATGGGCGTTTTCTGTGGGCATATCTTAATCTGCCCCTGGGGCTGCCAAAGCTCCTGGGCAGGCTCCTTTGCCGCTGGAGCGCCAGAAGTCCTCCTCTGTTCAGTTTGCTTACTCGGTGGATAGCTCATGTAGTATGGCTCTGAAACGGGCCCACTGTTCCTTCTCTGACTTGACCTCTGCTCAACATTTAGTGTTACCTTTGATACTTCCAGTGAACTAGCAGGGCTGATAGCAGAGTACTGGTTCTCCCCTTGCTTGCACTGTCCATTACTGTTTAGGTTGTACTGTAGTACCTGAGTTGGAGGATACTTGGGTTTACTAACCCCCCCTTGAGCACTGACAGAATTCCTCTCCCCTCCACCTTGTGCCATCTCTGGACTAGAACCAGCCTTCCAGTCTTCCATCTTTGCTATGGAGGCCTGGGATACTGACTGTGGCTGTCTAGAAGTAACACAGTAGTACCGGCTGTGGCCTCCGCTGTCTGCGTTCTGATCGATGGCATTTGAGGATAAAGAAGTGCTTGGTGTCTTTCCTTGGTTCTGGTTGTAGATCTGAGAGTGGTTGTTGGTGGGCAGCTCTTGCATGCTGCTGTAGTAACCACTGATGTTCTTAGTTCTGGGTGCTGACACAGCCCTGGCCTGGGCATGTAAAGTGCTCTCATCACTGTACTGTCGTTGATGGTAGGGCGTGTGGGAATAAGCTGGCGGGAGACCAACTCGTACGTCAGTGCTGGAGAAAGAGTATGTCTTGTTGGAGTTCAACTGCGGCTGGCTGTAGGCCTCTCCTGAAATGTAGGGACTGACAATGTCATTTTTACTTGGAATATAACTACGGCGAGCCTCCGAGCCCCTCTCGCTACCTTGATAGTCTAACCCTTTGCCTTGAGACTTCAATTGTGCATGAGCCCCCGGGGCTTCTGGGTAAGCGATTACCATTCCTTTCTCGTGGACCTTGGTCACAGCAAAGCTATCGCTGCGGGTTGGGGGTGGAGGTGGCGGAGGGGAAGGGGCTGACGTCTTCCTCTTGTCTGGCACGTGCCACACAGGTCCAAAGTTGGTTCGACTCGAGCTTGAGTGCCGGGAGCCTGACTGTTCCTCAGTCCTGGGTGGCTCGCCACTTCCCGTGCCCGAGGGCAACTGTAGGTAGCCTGGACGCTCATCCTGCCGCACCCCTTCACCAACACTATGCCTTCCATTGGTGTGCCTACTTCCCGAATCCCACTGGTTGACCTTATAAAGCATGTTTTCAGTGGAGGCTGCGTTACTGTTAGAAAGGGTATAATCTGGTGTGCCAGAGCTCGTGGAAAAAGAGCTGTATGCTGAGTCACGTTTGCCGCCTCCGAGGTGCTCCACGCTGTTGTTGTTGGACTTCCCTGGAGACAGACGCCCAGGTGGGTAAGGGTGGGGCGCGTGCTCTAGGCTGTCCATGCTGCCCAGAGAACTGAACTGGTCAGACACTCGGCGCAGGTTTGTCTGGTCCCAGCCAGATGAGAGATCCGTTGAGGATGAACTATAGAGAAGGCAGGAAGGGAAAAGGGGTTAAATAGACCTATGTGGCAGTTTGCTGTTTAAAGGAATTATCCGGAGTAAAATGCACTTTAGATCAATTTACGGATGATTGGGGGTACATACGTTGAGTTGACATCAAAATCATGTCGTTCGGATGTGTTTTGAGAAAGTTCGATTTTACCGTTTTTAGTCTAAACTTGTTAGCCTGGAAGTGACCAGGGCATGTCATTTCGCCGCTACAAAGCGCTATTTTTATACCTCTTCTACAGTTCCAATCAACATTACACTTACGTGGTAGTGAGTAGAGGGTCCCTAAAGCCAAACCGAAGTATCCCGAGGTCTTTAAGTGGTCGGATAGAGAGTCAAGAATGAATTTCATCAAGCCAGTACCTTTCCGGAAATGTTGCTGTTGCTGCTGCAGCTGGTATCTTTAGGGGAAAGTCCGTAGGATTCTCCCAATCATCTGTATGTACTCCCAATCATCCGTAAATTGATCTAAAGTGCATTTTACTCCGGATAATTCCTTTAAGTGAGTTCGATCGATTAGGACTCTAATGGTGGCTTTTTTCCCTGCAAACTAATAAACTCACACTGTATATCCTGATTTTATAGTTTAATTTGCCTCAAAATTTGTGGTTGTTATAGGCCAAAAATATTCATACAGGAACAAAGGAAACAGTTCCAAAGAGATGGAGTCCCTAGAAGCACTAGGTGATGCTCTTTCATTGTTTTCTGTGTTAAAGATTAAATCAACATTGACAAATACTTGCAGAGGTACCCATGGCTGACATTGTATCTTAGATGCTGCGTTGTTAATTAAAATAAGCATCCTATGATTATTATTATTGCTATGATTTAAGTACAAATATAATTTTTCAAGATAAGCTGCAAGCAGGATGATGACCTGACCTTTTCTTACTTAACACGGGCCAATTTGGCAGCTTAAAAGTAAAACTGAAGATTACTTCACTAAATCATGAGTCACCTTGCATCATATCTTGTTTGCCAGACTGGCGAGGGTGTTGACTGTGCTTTGGACGTCTCCGATTGGCCCTCGTTGAACTTGGTTGAATGCCAGGAGTGAGGCCTGCTTACAGGTTCATTCCTCCTGCAGGATTGGGAGAAAAGAAAAGGAAATGGAAAAGAAAAAGGGGAAAAAGAAAGAAGTGTTAGATTTAATGAACTACTGCTCTGTTGAAATGCACCTCTACACAGCTGCTTGTGACAGTCCACTTGAGAAAACACACAAGGACATCACACCAGATCAACCACAGCAAATGGCACATGCGACAGCGAGCGGAGGATAATATTCCCTAAACACGAACACCTGACAAAGGCTTCCTTAAGGAGCTGCCAATTCAAACACATATTACCCACAAGCCACAGAGAGCCATTCTTTCATGCACAGTCCAAAACATAAAAGGTCACACAAGAGGTTTCATCACATTGCAATCACTCGCAGTCTTGCATTTAAAAACATACCCTTTGAAGCGGTTCTTTCTGCAATGCATGTTGGGAGAAAAAAAATAAAAAAGAATACTGTAACTTAGTGTGTTCTCAAAAGAAATAGCAGAAGACATGTTGCTCTTGACCTGGCAGACATCAACCTCCACGTTGTAAACATGTCCTTATAGCTAAGAATATCACATTGAACAATTTTCTTAGTTTATACAAACAAGGAACAACTGAAACTGTTGGTCAAAGCAAAGACAAAAACCAGACAAGAAGACGTTACAACCATTTATTATAGGATACTAAAATGGAAAGTTGGCAGGTAGAAGATGGAACTGGAGAGTGAATAACTGGGGCAAAGAACTGGCAACTGGACCAAGGGAAATGACATCACAAGACGATGGTAGAGATGGGATGATGGACGAGCAGAACTGATTGGATGATGGCAAAGTTGGGAAGGTATAGGGTTGGTGTTGGTTTCTATGGTGCCATTACCTCATGGAACTTCGCAAAATCTTCGTGAGAAAGCTCCTGGCCACATGCACGTCACTCTCTGATGGCATTTTCTGTGCTACAATATCCACCATTTTCATTTTCCTGGGTTAGAGTAGAGGAGGAACACAAAGCCTGAAGTTCTGAATTCAGTGTGAGCTGGGAAAAAGGGACACTGCCACTACTACACAGACACAAGACACATGAAACCGAAATACTTATGTATGCATGCATCTGTGTGTGGTCAAGGATGGCGAATGACTAACCAACAACATACTTTGGACACAAAACACTACATTAAACAACATAACAATTAAACAGCGACACGACTACAGAGGACAAACAGACGGAGAGAGAGACAACACACAAGTACACCAAACATAATGCAAACCAGAGACACTGTAAACATATGGCACACAATAGCCTATATTCTGTGTCCAGCACAAAGGTCTTTGTTCCTCTAGGAAGAGAAAATCTACATAATGTAAAACTACTACCCTGCGGCTCCCAGCATGCTATAGTGATGCCATGGGATACTGACCCCCTCTCCTGGCCATTGGGTGCAACTAAGTGACCTCTTGCACTGAAGACAAGAGATGAGCTTTTTAAAGACATACCAACCGTGCAGAGCAGCTCCACAATGTAGAGAGCCCCCAAAGATTATCGGATCGTTAAAGTCACTTAAGCCTTGACAATTATCTCAGTGGTCCCTTCAATCAGCTCCATTGGTGTCACACTAATATAGCGGAGAGATCGGGACAGACCTGCCACAGCTCGTCCACGTCACCACTCGCCCAGCCCAAACATGGCCGATAAGAAGGCCGAGGTGAACTGGTGCGCTGAGACTGCCATATGGTCCTCGGGGGCTACAGAGCCCCAGCATGGGGCTGGTGGGGGCTTAGAGGCCTTGGAATGTCTCACAAAAACCAGATCAGCTGCCTCCCTACCCTGGGCAATCTGTTGTCTGCCTTGGAGACTAGCCCTGTTTCAATGGCACCTCTAACCAGGAGAACATGGGGGATCAACAACAATGCATAAGCTACAATAGGCTTTATAACAGAGTAGGAACTGTACACTTTACACATCCTGCTATGTGGATACTCAATCACTAATCTTGACAATCACAGTTGAACATCAAAACCTAGTGAAAAAACATAATGAAGAATGGTTTAAGAGTAATCATTTAAAATGGCCCAACACTTTTTTTGCAAAGTATTTGCAAAGAACATTAACTCGCAAGTCGCAAGCCCAATGTTCACCATCTATAATACCTGTTAAGGGTGAATTTCAAGATGCTACATTCCACTAATTTGAGTTTTATGGGTTTCTAAGCCTAAGCTCAAGGCATTCCTATCCACATATGCTACCTCAAACTCTGTTACAACAAGGCACACACCCCTACACTTGACCCGTGCGCCCTTAGCATTCTCATCTTTCACAACAGCACTGCCTGTCTAAAAACACGCCAAAATGATTTGACAACACAACTGCAAAAACACTATATGCCCAACAAAACCCCAAAGAATTTCAAGTCAAACTTCATTAGACGTGGGCATAAATCAACCCCCACTGGGTAGAGGGGTGTTATTTTGCCCCCTTGACTGGTGAGGTCATTGTGGGGGCTGCGAGAGGTTTATCCTCTAGGTCTAGGTCTCACCCCACTCTCTCTCATTGAGCAAGGGACGCCTCACAATGGCCCTTTCGACCAAGAGGTCAAGGGGTCTTAGCCCCTTTCGACAACCTGCCCTGCATTTAAGCGGGATCGCTAAGCTGGTGTGTAGTGTAGTGGGGCAACACAAAAGTCCATTCCTTAATCACAAGTCCTTTAAGAAGTTATGTAACTTAATGTCTAAAATTAATTAACTTAATGTCTAAAAGTTCTTCTTGATTCTGACTTGGTGAGTTAAACACTCTAGTCTACATAAGCTTAGTCTTATTATACACTGGATATTTCTCCAAAAACATTAAGCTAGGTCAATAAACTCCAGTGACGCTGTGAACTCAACCGAACACAGCTTCCTGCAATTTGGTAAAACTAAGCCTCCTTTAGCTGCATAAACTATCTTGCGAGCGATCTCTGTGCAAGCCACACATGGCGCTTGCCATTGAGATGCAAATGGGCTTGTTTTTATTAGACGCATTGTCAGGGCTACAGCTGGTCCAGCACAGATATGCCAGAGCAGTGAATCAGAGGAGCCGGAGAGCTATGGAGGGCATGGAGGGGTGTGGGGGAGAAGGGGGGACTTGTGGGGAAAGTCCCCCTTCACTGTTTTCAAAGGGAGGTACGTTCAAAAACAAACAAATCACTACTGCAAAGACCGGAGCCAAACTGACTCCCCTGGAACAAACCATTCAGAGCACCAACCAGAAGAAAGAAAAACACATCTCTTTGAGAGAGGGGAGAAAGGAAAACAGGTCGAGCTAAGTTGATTAAACATGATGCCTGGTAAGTTCTCACACTGTAGCTAAGTTGTAATAGGAACACTAAACACTAGGCCTACATTGTTTATAACGGCTTAGTCTAAGATGCATTGCCCAGTGCTAGACTAAAATCCTGATTTGGGTCAAGATGCATACCTCAGGTTTCACAGTTTGTAACACACAGTCCCTCAAAACAACACCAATCTTCAAGGGTAAAAAGACAGGAAGAAAAAAAAACAAAAAAAACATGCACACCCCAATCTGAACCCTAAAATTCCAAACAATCAGACATGTCTGAGACATACACAGAGACGTCTAAATTCAACAAAGACACAACAAGGTGGTGAGAAACAAAGGCTGCTGACAAACAAAACACAACACAGACGACATAATGGTGATAATAAAACTCTCCAAACTCACCAGACTCCAAAAACAGTGGAGAGGTGGAAAAACTCTTGATGCCAAAAAACCCTCCTTCAACAGGTGCCAAGGGGTGCTGTGAGCGTGGTCGTCGCAGACCTGAGACCCTCAGCGAGAGGAGAGACTGCAGACAGCTCCCGGCTCTGCCCCAGTGCTCTCCTCGGGCTGTGCATTCCACAAGCACTTCAAAAGACAGGCCAAGACAAAGACAGTGTGCTACATACGGCTCGCTGTGGCCGGCGGAGGGGCCATCTCTTCCGTTGCGCCTAACAGGCCGTGTTCCAAGACAGACCAAGAAAGTGAGCTTTTATGACATCCAACACAGGGAGCTCGGAGTCCAGTCAAGGCAAACCGCGTGCATATAGACAGACTAACTTGTGGTCTGTGCATTTTAGTGGGGGCAGACCTCCCAAAGGATTATGGTGGTTTTACCCCCTGAAAGGAGGTGAGGGGTGCTGAGAGGAGAGTCAGAGGGGGGGGTAGGGTCGTAGCCAGTCCCCTTTAAGTAATCTGGCAGCCTCTTCCCTCTCATTGGCTTGGGCCCTCTATGCTAATGAGCAATTGAGAATGCTGGACTCTCGCTCTCCCATTCCTCCCCCTTCTCCTCTCTCCATCTCCTGTTGTGCAGCAGACCTGCGTTTCTTCCATTTCTATGGCAACAGGTTGATTTCTGTGGCGGTCCAAGTGCTCTAGTTTTCTCAAGAGCGTAGTTACCCGAAACACAGTGAGCAGCTCTCTACGTCAAAGGCACACAACACACGCAAGTCACCCAATATTACAGTATGTTAGCAACCATACAAAACAAGGCTCTTGTCTTACCAAAACAAAGCATGAAATGAACTGAAAGTAAAACAAAATGGCAGCTCCAATAACAATAGTTAAAGAAATACAGGGAAAAGGGGCCTTTAAAATAACAAGAATAATTTGTAGACAGACATACTAATAATCATTTACATTTATTCATTTACATTGATAATAAATGTATAATGTAATAAATGTGATGATATAAATGTAATAATCAGTGTTAAAATCATTGACACCTCAGCTTCTCCTTACAAGTTGTATATGAAGTCGGTCACCATAATGGACCCCTGACCATGGCCTGCCCCCCTGAATGATCATGTGACATGCTCTGACAGACTAGGTCTTTAGGCATCTGACAAGAGCCATCTGGACAGCACAGCATTGGCAATACCCCACATACCAGCACATAGACAACTATTAGCTATCATTTAAATAAATAAACTGATAGTAATGTTTACTTAAAAATGAAATGGGAAAGAAAGAGGTTTTGGCATTTTTTTAAATCAGGACTTGACCCACAAAGGTCTGATTAAAACCTGTCCTGGCACTCAAACAAGTTGTCTGGTGACAGGCAAGAAGATTACCGAATTGTTTAGACCTATGGTAGATGGGTGGGATTTTGCAAAACAATCTTTCACAATGATCTATTGTGAGGCCACTCTTCGCCTGTGCATTCCAGACACGGGGCCACGTTGAGGCATTTACCTTTAGATAAACAATGGTCTACATTTTCTGTTCAAAGACAAATGGGAAATCAAGGGAGACCTTTACTCTGTCTTGTTTACCCCTGTAACCAGTAGTCTGGGGTCAAAGGGATCAGATGCAAGTTTATTTTGTTTAAAAGTAAAAAAAGATTGCATTCTTTTAAACAAAAAATATTGCTGATTATTGTGACAAGAAATCCAAATTCCCAGTATTCTATCCTGTTTAAAAATGACCATACACTCCTTTCTTTACCACCACAGTACCAACAAATAACAATAAAAATGCCCCCTTCTCCTAATTATGCCTAGCTCTTGCCTAAGTCGGGAAATAAACAGTGGCCTAAAAGTGTGCTAAAAGTCTGTAACACTATATGCACAGCCGGGGAAACTGCTGACCGGGGCCGTGTGGCGGGGCGGCGGCAGTCCCCTGCGGCCCTGCAGGAGACTTGGAGGTTTGACTGCTGTCTGAGGGACTCACAAAGGCCCTTCTTCAGCTGCCTTCACAATCAGGCCAGTCATGGTAGAGCAGGGCGGCGGGGGGAGAGATGGGTGAGTGGGGGGAAGGGAGTGGAGGATGGACGGTGGTGGGGGGATTTGGGGGGCAAGAGAGGTGAAGCATGAGCCCAGCGTAATGACTAGTGCATTCCAGGGTTAAGTGACATACCAACCGGAGAGACTCACTGACCGCGGCTGATGCTGCGCAGGGTACATCTGCCTCCCTCCCACCCCTCTCCATGGCCCCCCAACCCCTGTACCAGTTAGCCTCGTCTCACACCTGGGCCTCTATTGTTCGAGGCTGACGGCGTGGAGAACATCAGCAAGACAGAGCCACTGCACGTCCCGTCACACACATGCTATCTGTTACTGCTGTTTGTTTTGTTCTGTCCATGCCATGCCATGTCCACTTCTTTTGGACATTGAGAAAGGAGAAAGGAAAAGTCCTTATTCTGCTAAATTAGCCAATCTATTAGTTAGGGTATAGACAACTTTAAGGTTAAGTAAGCAGAATTATCCCTTAAATATGTGCTGATGGTCATTAAAAGCACAATCTACCAATGCCTCTCAACTCGGCATACTGACTCAACCACTTGAACTCTAGTCCCTAGAACCCTAATCTGCTAATAAAAAAAGACAAGCTGCTCCAGACTTGGCTCACACTCCAATCATTTCTTGATTGAAAGATCCACTTGTGCAGCAGGTGACTGGCAGGCTGGAGGGGTTAGTGAGAGCCTAGTCACACTGTCAGAGGCTGAACTGGGGACAGAAAAAGAAGAGGGCCAGTGTCATCACAGTCCATCTTGCCAAGTGGCACAGCGGGCTCCCACTTTCCCCCTAGCCAATTTAAAGTCACGTTAAATTATAATTTATTTGTCCTGTAGGAAATTCCTGTAGGGAATTTGTCTTCTACATTTTACCCATTACTGGTCTACTGGTCACAAAGAAAGACAGGAGCCGTGGGGGAATGGAGGTAGGGCTGCAGGACAGCCAGTGACCCTAATGACTATCTCACTTGAACACTTTCCAAGTGTCTCCACTTGAGACATATCTAACTTTAAATCTTAAACCTGACTGGGTCAAGAGTGAGGGAGACACTAGGTACGTATGTCAAATACACTGCATGAGAAAACGCATAAAGATCAGCAATACAACTGGCTTGTTTACACACCATGGTAAGGGAAAGTAGAGTGTGGTGGACGCTGATCGTTCCAAATGTTCTGGGTCAATCACTCTGCCCTGTTTGCCATATTGGCTAATCCAGTACTGACTGACTGTACACATCTCCTACAGACTACAAGATCACTCTAACAAAAACCAAGAGACTTCACAAAAAAAACCCTGATGTCTTTGTTTGCCTATTGCAAAGCAGCAAATGACAATCTCAGCCACCTGGCTGGTGCATCACACAAATCCCCCTGCTCGTACTTCCTCATGGGTGCCCTCTCTGATTGATGATGCAATAGCTGCCATGACAACCAGAGGCAACAGAGGTGCAGAGGGAGTTGATCACCACACACAGAACAAAGGATCATGGAACATGAACACTCAGAATACTACATGAATATTAAATGTACAGACTCCACAGAGGAAAAGGGGTAAGGGGCCAGTTTGAAAAAGAGAAGACTATTTGTGGAGACAATAAGAAAATAGAAGTATAAAAGACAGATTTTTATAGTACCATCACCACTGTGAAGTTTATATTAATATAAAAAAACAACTTATTGAAGAAAAATAATATAACATAACTGATTCTCAAATAAAACTAACACCTTAAAAATACATTAAAATATTGCCAACCAACACTGGCCTCACTACTGGCTAAATTGGATCACACACGGTCATCCTTGTTTTGATTATCTCATCACTCCAGAGACAAGAAAACAGCTTTCCTTCCAATAATGAAACATCTCCATAGCACAAACAAACTCACTGGCATAAACAGTGTTTTTGACAATGCATCAGATCTCAGATGGACTGGGATCCTCCTGCTTACTTCCTCCTGTCCTGTTCCAGCCTCGTACACGTAGGAGCTTTGCCATAATTGGATTTTGCCTTCCACATTTGTGCTGCTCAAAGTAGCGTGGGCACTGCACACTGACCAGTACAGCACGTACAAGCCTTTTGTTGATCTTCAAAAGCTAAACGGCAAAGTCACTACCATGTTGGGATAGTGAAACTATAAAGGATCAATAGGATATAAGACTTACTTAAGGAGTGATGGGTATTAATGGGTCACATGCAGTTTTATGCGCTTTCTATAGATGTTATCAATTGGTAAATGATCTACTTTTAGTGCATTACAATGGGGATGAAATTATTTAGAGGTCATAAAACTGCATATAATTTCATAATTCTAGAAACATACCGGTACTCTCCTGACATTTTGCAAAACTTGGAAATAGAAATAGGTCAAGGCAATTAAAAGCGGGTCAGTGAGATCAGGTGATCAAGATTATATTCTGGTATATTTTGAGGAAGACTGCTTTAAAATAAATTCCCCACAACTCTTTTAAACACCACCAACCAGCATGTGCTGTCTCGGGACTGCTTTAATCTTCAGACATACCCTGAGATTGGTGTCAGATCAATGTCTGAAAGGGCGCTTAGGCCGTGACCTCTATAACATTAGATCTGGAAGGTAACCAACTGACTGGAGAAGCTGTACAATCCATTTCCGTACCTTCAACACAAACAACACAAATCTAGGTTAAATTGTATCCCTTTATCAGAATGTTGGACATCTTTACTGTCAACACATACATTTTACAGTAGTCATATATCTGGTGCATCCCTCCTTTTTAGCAGCACCCATTTATCCAGTACCCATACAAAGCATACAATATGATGGAAGCTTCAGCCTGGACGCAATGAATCTTGAAATGTACAGTCCTTGGACTGGCTGGGAGAGAAAAAGAATGCCCCTGTTATGGTGACACCACTCCAATATGCACAGTAATAAAATCCTTGGATGGAGAAAAACAATGGAACAGTATTTTGCAAAAATGATAACATACGCTACAGCTAACCCACAGGGATCTCAAGCTTCCAACAAGCTTAGGCCAGAGGATTCCAATCACTAGAAACTGAACCTGCACACTGGGACCACATTTATCAACACAGACCTCGATCGTGCACTCAGTCCTCACTCAGAACCCAGAGGCCTCATGCAAATGTGCAATTCAACCCCCTCAGTGGCTTCATCAGAGCTTTATTACACATGACAAGAGGCCACGGCTTTGGGAAAAGCATGGTGCACTCAGCCAAGGGCTGAGCTGCCAAAGTCAGCTTTGAATAGAGCTCTACACCACTAGATGGCAGTAGCTGAGTATCCACTCCAAGAAGTAGGGAGTTGTTATGGACTGTTATGCAGCCCTGATGCAATGGGATCATTTATTCATTGACACAATGACCAAAGTAGAGCTACACCAATGGAGTGGTAGAAAAAGAATAACAGACAACACGATACTCTATACAAACTCAGCTTTGGACTTTGAAAGTGTGGAAAAAAGTGGACAAATTCCAACATCAGCTGATAAATTTACAGGCATCCACCTAACATAACTTAATTCTCCTCTAAATGACAACTGAGAAGTATGCTCATATTCCAAAAGTATGATAGCACTGAAATTATTGGGGAGCTGATTCAAGGAGGGTAGTAACACTGTTTGCTTCATCCGACCATGTTTCCATTAAAAGTAAGACAGGAATAGAGAATGCCATATACATACTGGCTCCCGGGTTGTTCTAAAATCTACAGTCAGTACCATTTCTATTGCAGAGACAACATATCACACAATCATACTGCATTTAAAGTCATGATTTGTTTCTTGCTGCTGCTAGTCTTTAGAAATCCTTCTGAATGGGGTGGGAGGGGCGGAGGTGCTCTGCATTTAAGGTGCTCTGCACTTTTGGGTGCTGTAAGAATTGTGAAAACAGCTGAAGGTTTCGGGTTAGTAAAAGACATTGTATCAATAGGCTGGTGATTAACTGGGGGAGCTACTGATGTTTTTGGGCTAGAAAAAAAGCTGCCTGGCATTCGGTAGCAGCCTCTGCATATTTGCGAAGGACATTCAGATGATTTGGTGGGGATGGTGAGGAGAAATCAGGGGAGTTGGGGTGGGACATTGGAGATATTTGTGAATGCCACAACTGCTGTGAATCATAGTTCTGGCCCTGGGGAGTTTGACGAAGATGGTTTGCTTTGAGTAAGGGGAGTTGGGGTAGGATATTGGTGTCAGCCTTTGGATGGTTGTCTATGAGTAGATCAGACACTGATGTTTCAGCATGACCCTTCACTTTCAACAGTTTCCGGGCAGCCTTGGCATAGGTGACATAGATTTCTGCTACGCAAAATCTCCATTTGACTACTGAGAAAGAGAGAGAGAGAGAGAGAGAGAGACAGAGAGAAAGAAAGAGTCCTCTACGGCTAGTTGTGACCTGAGAGAACAGTGGCGCAAAGGGCTTAGCCAGACCTCAGGAATCCAAACATAGTGTGCTGGGTTACTGAGGTCGGCCCTGGCAACAAAAGCCTGTCCGTGGGCAGCCTTTGTGAGACCGAGCTGAGGGTGCAGTCGGGTGGAAAACATAAAGCCCTTTCTGTTGAGGGTTATCATCAGCAATTGTGTCAATGACATATTAACAGCGGAGATCAATGTGTCTTTTAGAACAGTTGACTGTATCCTGACTACAGGTTATTTTATGTTTTTCTGTAGGTTAAATATCAACGTTGCCCGTTTTGTAACTTTGACCACTGTTCAGGTACAGTGCATTGGAACAAATCATTCTCCATAGATTCCACACCGTACTACATATAAGAAAAGACAAAAGTCATCACAAAATGCTGTTGTACAAGCCAGTTTAATGACTAAAGCTGGCGATATTTCTTGCAAGTTTGGGATAAGTCATTTAAAGATCAAGAAAAGGGGTAAAGTGCACCGATTTATACATGCTCCAGTGGACAAAGGGGCTTAGTGCCATCACATAAAACTCTGCGGATGACTGGGGCACAGTAAACAACCCTGTGGCCACTTGAGGACACGCCACAGTGGACAGTCACCATTCAAAAGGTTGACCGTCCAAACAATGAAGGGTTTAGACACAAGTTTGCCAGTCTCATTATGAATGATCAATGAAAGTTTATAAAGACAGACCAAGTATACCAAATGTATAATTGTGCTTTTCTATGGGTATGCAGCATGTTCACATCATCTCTGAACTGCCTTAAGCTCTGTGGGAATACTCAGGGAAGAGCTTGTTGGATACAGTTTGTCACCGACTTGGACTGTCCTTAAAAGGGAAGAGGGGGCTGTAAAGCCCCATGGCGCAGACTTCCAATCCCATTTTAATCACACAGTCCATAATCCCAGCAACCCTGTGTAGCAGATTATGAATCTGCCTCCTTCAGCTCCCAGAGGACACTTGTTAATGTCTTCGATGTCTTAATTGCTTTTGTGTTCAGTTGGCTCGACCAGTTGGGTGTGTTGTCACAAAACACAAAAAAGTGTTTCACAAAGAGAGATGGGGTGAATCATCAATAAGCGGTAATGCGAAAGTCCTTCCTGGAATGTAAAGGAAACCGACAATTCTGGATTGTTCCACAAAACATACTGGTTCCTGGATGATATGTTGAGCTGGAGCCTCTTTTCCCACGCGCTGCCACACCCAGCTGACATATTAATACAGTACCTGAAACATCCTCTCCACGCACACACACACCCCAAATTTACATACACTCACAGAGAAAGTATGAGATCATGGAGTCACTGCCACCAAAAATGTCCCTCTTTCCTAATTTGAGGGCATTACAATGGCCACACCAACAGATAACAGCAGCAGCAGCAGGTCCTGACAGCTTCCCTTTTCCTCATTCGCCAACTGACAAGTCTGCCATTCACACAGATGACACAGTGCTGGAAACCTCCCGCTTAACCAGTACAATGTAAACAGCCTGACCACAATAAGATACACAAAAAGAACAAAAGCACGGTCACACGTCATTACTATATCTGATGACAGTCAACGTTCAGCGATTTTTCCTCTAGATGAGGGGTGACTTCTCGGTCATATTTTAAGGTTCCTGTTAAGGCGAGGGAAAACCATGATTAAAAAGCCACTGCTCTCATATCCACATCTGAACAACTGTTTGACCTCAAAATACAAATGTTTTGTATCACCCAAAAAAAAACATGAAAACCACAATTTGAAAGACACGTAAAACATTTGACTTGAGGCTAACCCGAGACACGAATAAAGCAAGGCTGACTGTGCCAAGTCACGGGTGAATGTGCTATCTCAAAACCAAACTGTTAAAATGTATAACCCCCTGTGGAGGAGAAAACAAGCACTGCTCACCACCATCTCTTTATACAGCCAAGTTCACACCTCGTGTTTTAATGCGGCCGACTGCAGACAGAGGGAGAGGTGGTTAGGCGGCCCTGCCCTACACTGTGGTTCCGTAATGACCCCTTATCTGTGCCCAGCATTCTAATTCCGACTCGGGCCTACTCTTTGTGGCTGGGGAAAATTATCAGCTGCAGATATCGTTTGTGTGCGCAGTTATAATCACAGTTGGTTATGACCTCGTTCTCTCTGTGTTTTTCTGTGATTTTCAGAGTCTCCCTCTTGCTTGGTCTTGTTATGCTCCGCGGGGTTGAGAAATCAAAACAATCTGAGCCGTTTCTCTACCCCAGTGAGGCAGTGAAACAGGAAAGTAAGCGCTGCAGCCAAAACCTGCAAAATATTTCTGCGATGAACATCCTGCTGTCATCCTACCTACCCAGTGTTTACCGAAAGATACGTTCGTATACATACGTAATGGAACACACGTAGCATATATGAAACTGTGATTCATCCAGTTTCAGGTCACCAACATATTTAAGCTTGAACTCATCAAATACCAAAAATTCACCTTCTACCCAAATAGATGAATAGAACAGCCGTTTTCCCCTTGAGCAGTATTTTAGTAGAGATTACATGATTTGGCTAGCCTGACAAGCCAGACCCACATTAAAATGTAGGGTCTGGGCACTCACCGTTCACAGTGCTCAGTCCGAGGGGTGGGATAATCGGTTGTCTTTTAAATTCCCTCTGCACGCAATAGGACAGCGCTGAGTCCCATGCGTTTTCCCACCAGCGGAACTAGTTGGCTAGTTCAAACTTTTGCCAGCTTAAAACAAGCTTAACTCGTGTCACACTGTTGGTCAACAGCAACATCCATCTTCTTTGTTTTCAAGTAGCAGGGAATTCAAGCCAAACTGCCATCGATCATTATGTTAAGCCCACCTAACGACTCTATACACTATTTGATTGGCCTGATAGAAGTTTAATTTTTCAAGCTCACAAGCCAATGGAGAGTTGCTAGACTAGCCCTGGAAGCAAATGTAATTTCCTGCCGCTAGGGTGCGTCTAGATTTCTAGGCTATGATTTGGCAACAAACACGTCGGTATTATCTAGTTTTTGTTTCAGTGAAATGTTTTTGTAACATCCATGAGTGGGATCGAAACTGGAAATGCAAGGCGTTGGTTCCAAACTAGTTCTCCTGCCTTTGTAGTATAGGGGCCACAGGCGAATCAAGCCCTCATTGCAATGTCATTGTGAAAAAGAATGGAGGGGTGGGGGGGGTTGTGTGGACTTCCCTGAACACCAGTGTTTGTTTAGGCATTACGTTATAATGTGATCCAACACTCTTGGAGTGCTCCAGACGGGGCGGACTCCAGACAAAGAGGGCAGTGTGTGGCACACAATGGGGCGGCCTATGTGGCCAACAGCACCTCACTGATGACTTGGGGAGGTTATGACACCCGCAAATCTACTGATAGGCCCTTTTAGTAGCCTCAGTGAAGCTGAGGAAACGGCTTGGGCTGGGTAAATGACGTGTGAAGAGATTGCGCTTGTGTGAGTGTGAGTGAAAGAGAATGTGGATGTGTTATGCAGCAAATTACAATACAGTGTAAGCAGCACAGACGAAAGGGACGTGGAGAGTCAAACTGGGAAGTGGCGAATGTATTTGAATAGGGCTGTTGCCAAGGGAGCTATGCAAAGTGCCCATGTTCCGGACAACCCAGAGGCATGAGCATACAAGATGTGATGTGATAGCTGATTTACTTCTACCGACATGAATCAGAAGCGAGAAATCAAGTCACTTTGCATTCAACTGATACCTCAATATCCACTCTGTAAGAGGACAAGAATACTTATCGGAGCTCTCAATGGGAGCTTTATTCTTTCATTAAGGTGTGCCACACACACTAAATACAGAAACAGAGATAACAAAACAAATACTTACAATTATTGAATAAATGCCATCCAGATGAAGTAATAATAATAAAAATTGTCCTACAACTGGGTCATGCTGCATACCTAGAATAGGTTACTGACTACAGTCTGTCTGAGACAATAAATCTCAGAGCCTCACCCTTCCACCCCGGCCGCTTTTCCTTCATCTTAAATCAACAGGTCACATGATCACAGCCCGTCATCACTGCTCTCACCAAACAGGCCCAGCAGGCTTGGGAGAAAGGTCTCACGCTCTGACAGTTACAGACTAAGCTTAGCCCAAGCCAAACAGACCGTCATTAAGAAGATCCACTTGCTTTCACTGACACAATCAACATGTACATGATGCCTACATTTCTGGGAAGGGAATTAAATCCAAAGTTGGAGCATAGATAGATCACTCAGTTTGTGCATACAGTTGACTAGCATTAGATTTCCACCCTACTGAGTGTGTTGCATCGAGAGAGCATTGATATTCAGATTGTGGGCTCGCAGTACACAAGGAAAACTGGGACACCTGGGAATACCCATGTAATTACCACGGTGGCACAGCACATGAAAGGGGATTCATGCTTGTTGAAAACATCAGAGGGGGCAGGCGGACTCACTGCGGGAAGCCATTAGATGCATGGGATTCAGCTGCTCCGCACAGCATAGGCACCTCCAATCAAAGCTGACCCATCGCCATAGTTTCATGGAGGTAGCCATGGAGACAAGGTGAGCTCAGAATATTGTTCAGTGGTGAGGATAACAGAGTGGGTGGGGCTCACTGATGACAATTGGAAATATGGAGAGAGAGAGTGTGTGTGTTTATGGGGGGATAAGGCTTTGTGTTTGAAGTGTTTCCTTATGTTTGATAAGACTGTAAGCGCGTTAAGTCTAAGTAAGTGTCTGTATGCGTGTGTCTGTATGTGTGTACGTGTACGTGTACGTGTGTGTGTGTGTGTGTGAGAATGTATTAGGCCTGCACGATTCAGGGGGAAATATGAATCACGATTTTTTTCGCTTAAAATTGATATCATGATTCTCTCTCCCCCCCCTCCATAAAGTGTAATATTTATTACACACATGAACCATGACAAAACAAAACAATTTGGCAGTACCAAACATAGATTTTGGCACCTATAGCACATTGTGCATCGCCACAAGCCTGTAAATATAGAGGCTTCAATGAATAAAGAAAATGCTGGCCATTTAAGTACAATAGGCTACCAAAAATAGTAGCCTACATATACAACAATATACACCTTGAACTAAATATGGTCCTGATACTGGCTCTATCTGAACTCCTTGAACATATCTTTACATAACTAAAACATATCAATTAACATACTGCAGCTACAGTCTCTAGAGAAATGGAGTTTGTCAATTTAAGTAGGCTTACAGTATCAAAAACAGAATGATTTTTAAGCACTGTTGAACTGCCTGACTTTTGTATGGTACCATTCCGTTCAGTTGGCTGATTCTCATCACTAGTACCCAATGCTTTTTGCAGTAGCCTACTCTAGGCTACAGATTACTTCTTAAAAGTTATTTCTCCACTACTGGTTCATTTATCAAACTGGTGTTTTCTCTACGTCCTTTGCAAATTAAGCCACGTAGTTCGGTAGAGAAATGTTTGAATATATAGCGTTTGCGATTGACAACGCGATTGACAACGTTGTGATAAGTAGCCTAGGCTATAGCCTACTAACTTTAACTTGAATGCATCAATTTTGAACAAAATTGTCTAGGCTACACTGTGACAGTAGTCTGAATGAAAAGTCCTTGCACAAGCGGTGCTGGCTGAAGCCAACCTATTTGAGGGAGAGCAGTGCAGGGAGAGAATGCGTGCTCTATTTCTACAATGAAAGAATGTATCTAGGCTAACCTATATTTTAAATAAGCAATCACTGTGTAATCCTAAGGAAAAAATAAGTTAATATGTTATAGATATTGTAAGTAACGCAGGAATGGACAGGTTATTCAGCCTAACTGTAAATGATTACTGAAATTTGAATTGTAATGTGTTACCTTACTTCGTCACCCAATAAAGTAACTAAATTACAGTAGTCAATTTTGTTTATTTCCTGTCGCATTAGTTCGACGATGCTGCAGCCTCGAAGACCGTATTCGCTCCACCAGTGAAACACGTGAGTAAAAGGCGCTTTGCTGAGGGTGAAGCCCTGAACTTTGTGAGAGACGGGAGAGCATTGCAGCGCTTGGGAGCGCTTTAAAACTCACAAAAAAAGTAGTAGCGTTTGTGATGCAGTCGGCTCGTAAAATTAAATGAGAATCGAAGTCATTTAAAAATTATATCATGCACAGGGGTGAATCGAGATCGCGATTTTATAACGATTTATCGTGCAGGCCTAGTATGTATGTATGTTGTGTGTGTTGTGTGTGTTGTGCGTGGGCGCGTGTGTATGTATGTTGAGTGTGTTGTGTTTGTGCATAAAATTACCTTTTCACCACCAGCGTGAGGGTCTTGTGGGATCCCTTGACAAGGCAGATGGCCTCCTGCCGGTAGCCGCTCAGGGGGACGTCGTTGATGTTGACCAGCTCGTCTCCAACCTGGAGCCTGACAGCTGCTGCCTTGCTACCCTCCTCTACCTGTTACACAAAAACCACATGCGCTTTATTTAAATGATTTCACACACACACACACACAGAAAATGACAATCTAAACACATACATCAAAATACAAACAAGCATACAAATACACTACATTTAGAAATACAAACTTATGTATGGTAACAATACATGGTTCCTTCAACTCCCATTGCCCCCAACAGAGTAAACACAACACACATCTCTTTATGTCTCTCTCTTACACACACACACACACAGCTAAATCACACACTCTACTCAACACTCAACCTGCAATATCAGAGCGACTAATAGCTGGCAACAAAGGCACATGTCAGCAGAGGCGGGACCGACACTAATCCATCTGAGGAGCTGGCATATGGGTTATAGAGTAACCACCTTAATCCCTTAGATGACAAACAAGACAGGGTTACTTATGCAGCTGCAGAGCTGTTCTACACTCGGTAAACAAAGAGAAAACATTCAGGCAGTCTCAAGTGATTCATCTCCATAAGCTTGAATTCTCTGCATCAGGGTTTGAAAATTCAACAGTCTCAGGAGAATATTTAGGCATTCTGCGAACATAAAACCGTAAACCATTATGAGGCTAAATGTAGCACTGTTTATAGGAAAAACCCAGGAGAGTCTGTAAGGAGTCTTTAAGTCTAAAAATGCATCAAAGAGGCCACCGGTGATACTAAGAGAAGGTAAAACAAACCACATTGTGTTTGCATGGTGAGAGAAGGGACACTACTCTGCCTCTACAACATGGACACCCACTGGGCAGGGACACCTGACAAAACAGTGTGTGTGTGTGTGTGTGTGTGTGTGTGTGTGTGTGTGTGTGGTGGAACGGACCGTGACACCAACGCTCCCTCCTCAACCTAGCAATTTGTTGAGGCACTTAAGCAGAACTCCAAATCAAAAAAAAGGTGCATAACTTCATGAAGTTTCCACGACGAGGCACAGAGACCCAGACACCCCCCAGAGAGGGGGTCTGACCTGAGGGGTCAGCCGTGCAGCCATGGGTGAGAGGTTAGGGCTCCGTAGCTACTGACTGCTGTGTGGACCAATCTCAAAATATCCCATAATCCCAAGACCCACTGAATCTAAACAAACAGGAAACGTACACAAGCTGGGCTCGAAGGAGAACGCTGGCTCAAATGTAGACAACATTCCCCCATAGCGCCCATAAAAACGCCACAGGGAAGGTGCCACCCTTTGTTTCAGTAAAACTACAAAGAAACAAGAAGTAAAGACACACAGACACAAAACTACTGTGACGGGTAATCTGTGCATGATCCCTTCAAATGGCATCAATGATTAGCCTAAATGCATCTTTCATCAAGTACAACCACTTTCTGCACCTACAACTGCAACGATAAGTGCTTGACCTTCACCTCTTAAAGTCACAGGGTATCTTGGGATTAACACATTGGAGCTGGGAAGGTCTCTCTATCTATGACTTAAGTCTGGAGTTATGTCTACCTTTCCATCGATTCCTGCAGTGAAGCCTGGTGCTCAACCCCCACACAGATTAGCAGTAGTACCCTGTTAGCGGCAGCTTAATCATATCCCGTCTTCATTATTCCCTCATAAAGAGTGGATTTGGTAGAGCCTTCGGATGTAGGGTGCAGTGGCTAGGGCAGGGTAACTGGTGGTGGGGGTGGGGGGTTATGGGCTTGGTTGAGAGGGGTACGTGGTGGGGGCACTAGTTTAGTAAATTCCAATGACGATGAATAATGCACCGTGCTGTTCTTTCACGTGCTATCTTGGTTTTACACCAGAGTAGGGGCCTTGGGCTGATGACAAATGAGGTGGTAACAGGCCGGGGCCAGAGCTTATCAGGAGTCCAGCCTCTGGAATTCTGGAAAATAGCAGGAACAATGCAGGAACAACTTATCACAGTAGAGAGGGATGACTTTGAAAGCAAGACTTGGTCAAGCGTCATTTGCACACTTTGACCATAGACTCTTGACTCTTAAAAAATAGTTTTACCCATCACTGACAAGTCAACATCAGCTTTATTTCAGCAACTGAACTTGGATTTTACCCTATCAGGATCAACCCTTTCATGGTGGCTGGAAGGCACAGCTCAAAAGCAACCTGGTTATTTTTCTTCAAACAGATGATAAAAGTACCCTGTGCATAGGCCAGCAGAGCCTCTTAAAGAGCAAATAAAACAAGCGCTGCAGAAAGAATGCACAACAGCAGATAGTTTTGTTGTTGCTTGCGTAGTCTTTCTCCTCGTTTATTATTTCAAAATCAGCAGGGCTCTGTGACATCCGGAGTTGCGGTTCCATAACAGCCACCCCAAAAAGCAAAAAAATGCCAGACTTTTCAGAATGCCTAAATAAGCCACACTTAAAATAACCTTGGATGGTAATTTAAAACAGGCCTTCCACGGATGCCCCCCTCTGGCATCTCCCCTCTCCGTGGTGAGAAAAGAAATGGCTTAGAACAATGGAAATTTTCTTTGGAGAGTCAACAGAGCAAGCGATGCACAGGCCCCACTATGAGAGCTTTGTCCTATCCACAGAGGGGTTGGGGAGGTATTACCTAACAGCGAGTTGGTGCATGGGGGGGTTAGATCAGGGAGAAGGAGGATGTGCAGCATCGCATGTAGAGAGAGGGGCCGGAGCAGCATCGCATGTAGAGAGAGGGGCCTGAGCTTGCCGTACGCAGGCCACATTTTTGGCAGCAACACAAGCACTTCCACGGACCACAGGGGGTTTGTGGTCTTGGTTTGGATTAGTCCTCTCCACCTACCTCCCCACTGCTCAGCCTTAAGAGGGCTCAAATGTCTCGGAGCATCCCCACGCCACCCTCAAGCCCTGTAAACCAACCAACCACCCATTCCTTTCTCTTCCTGCGAAACTAATGCTCAAAGGTCCTGCCGCCGAGTGTTTGCCTCAATTCCTCACGGTCGTGTCCATTGGGGGACTTGTGGGAAAGCTGTGCAGATGGTGGTAGGCAGCCCAGGAAGGATGTGGCGGTCAAGAATGTTGTGTTCTGCTGACAGGCATCCTCTCCACTTTTGCTGACTGGACGTCAATCTCATAGCTGTAGGGCCTGCCCATTCTTCCATCCCACTGACTGCTTAGAGTAGGCTATGCAGGCGCCGCATCAGAAAATAGAGTATCAGGGTCCCTTTACCAACAGGCATCATTCTGTGATAACAAGTTTGCAGACATTAAAATCCACACAACATTTCTGAATCGTAGTGGCCTTCATAGTAAGTCTGCAAACATATCTTAACTCATCGTAGCTTTAACAGCTGACATGATCAGAGCATTCCTTCCTTAAAACCACATCTTCAGTACAGAACCAAGAGCAAGGACATATGTTCTCTCCGATGAGCATATCAGCGAACAATGCACCATGGATGAGTTCGGAGAGTAAGGAGAGGTAGTAAGGAGAGGTAGAGCATGATCGTAAACACACACCTCGGCCCCAGGGATGAAGAAACACAGTGCAAAGTACTCTCCTGCACCAAAAATGAACGCCATGGT
This sequence comes from Alosa sapidissima, assembly GCF_018492685.1. Classification (NCBI taxonomy): domain Eukaryota; kingdom Metazoa; phylum Chordata; class Actinopteri; order Clupeiformes; family Clupeidae; genus Alosa; species Alosa sapidissima. Next base: position 20,598,886 of record NC_055968.1, on the reverse strand, counting down.
TTTATCATACTAATAAATAAAAAGAAAGTGTTTTTTTGGTATTGTATCTATACACATCTCACAAGTCTCTCCACGTATTCAGGTATCTCCGAGGTACCAAAGAAATGAAAAGATTAAACTACACAGAAGTTGAACAGAATAAACAATACTCTCTCTGATAGTTAAGCCACTGCTTCAGTCAAAAAGCTCTTAGATAGATAGATAGATAGATAGATACTTTATTGATCCCCAAGGGGAAATTTCTCTCTCTCAGTTTCTCTCTGAAGGCCAAAAGGAATATTATGAGTTACCCTACGGAACCAAGATTAGGACTGTATGCAAATTTCTATCCTATTGAGCAATGAACTCAAGGACCAGGGCAACACTATTATGCTTTACCAAACCAAACAGAGAAACCAGACTAACCATGTGTATGTAGCAACATTCATCAGCTAAAGCTATTCAACTCATCATGGCAGTCAGTAGGGCCTTGACTCCATCCTCAGAAGTAGGCAACCACCTACAAACAGCTGTGCCATTTACTACACCTCAAAAATGTCTAACAAGTAAAGCTACCATCAACAGGGTGAATGTGTTAGACAGCTGCCTGGCCATAAATGCAGTAGCCACAACCACTCCTTTAAACCACAGGCTATGCCTCATGGTCTTATTCTGTAAACCCCATTAAGACGTAGGATTCAAGCCCTTTAAGGAGCACTTGTCAAACGAAGAATGGCCTCAGCCTGTAACAGTCTGTTTAAAATGAACATACGTAATAGTAAATAAGCCTCTGCATTCCTCTTCCCTACTAGATTTTTTAAGGCACAAAAACACTGCAGACCTTAAACTATTCACTTACCCCACCCAACATACACAAACAGATTCCTGCTTGGGGGAAGTCTAAACATTTGAAGTGTGGGTGAGTAGAAATAGTGTTGAGTATGACACTGTGTCTGTGTGTGTGTGTGTGTGTGTGTGTGTGTTTATGTTTATATCTTTGTGAGTGTGTACACGTCAAATAAGTGTGTGCAGTGAAGTAATGATGTGACTAAAATCACTTACAAAAGAGAACTATCCACTTAGCACATCATCATGCAAGTAAGAAGGGGTTTGCCAAAGGTTGAACACATACTGCAAAGAGCAGTAAGCTATGGTAAGAAAAAATACTCAAAACGTACTTCTGCCACTAGTCTACTTCTTTCCACTCTGAGCAAGCCTGGAGAAGAAAGTAACATTTCTCCTCATGTCTTACTCCGGCATAAGGACCTTTTTCTTTCTCATAGGGAGACTAAACAAGAGGGAGCACGCTGCTTTGGAAGTTGCCGTTGGTTTTGAAATACCAAAACACAAATGAAAGCATTTATGAGAAAACAAAAAGACATGTAGTCCTGCAAAGCCAGCATACAAGGTGCGTGCAGTGTAAAACAGGATTATTTGGGTTTATTGAAACGGGGGGAGGATTTAAATAAAGTCGATGAAGACCTTTGGCAAAACTCTTGGTATGACAAGAATGCTGAGAATTTTAATTAGTTCCAGGTTCTTACTCTCCCACTTTTTAAACATTTTGCTCTCTTTGTGTGATTAAATGGAGCTATTCAGTGGTCCGGCTATCTCCTGAACATTTATTTTTCTTTCACTGGTGCTCCAGAAGGCCTGTAAAAAAACGAGGCAATAACAAACAAAGCCTGTGATTTTGGCACTGCTTGGGGAGAGGGGAGCTTGTGTACTGCTCTGGCCCTGTCTGCTGCACCAGTCCCATAGCGCTGCGGCCACGCATGGTCAGGCACATAGAGGTAATGGGACCCTGAGACAAAGGACATATAAGCTCTGTGCCAGAGACATCACACATGCAAGCCCTCGCACGGACACAAACACAAAAAACAAACACATGATCACGCCTGTGGCCTGAAAGGGCCCACATGCTTGGCCCACATGCTTGCACCAGTCACATCTTGGGTCAAGACCCAGTAAAGATCAAATTAATATAAATAATATAAACAAACAAAATAATGAGAAGTAGCCCTCTGTTCAGATTACGTGATTGAAATTTGAAAGAAAAAGAAACCCTGATGATGGCAAAGAAACCTTAATAATATTTTGACAACTAGATCGACAACTCTTCATATTCACAATGTCCAAGCTGTCTCTTCTTTGGCAGTTATGTCCACTCAACATCAACCTTGTGTGTTGAGCCAGGTGATAGGAAACTGCCATCTCACATTCATCTGCACACATTATGACTCACTAACTTCCGTTTACAGTGTACATGGAAGTTGTTTAAAGGAGCTCATTGTCAGCGTCGTACATTGTTGTATTGTTCGCAATAGTGTGGGATCCCTGTACTGTTTTACGCAGCCACCATTTCTAAATAAACCATCTAAAGTCCCAGAAATGAATCCAATGTACTCTGCCTGCTCCTTTGTTGGTTTCACTACAAAGCCAGGGCCCATCCTTCCCTCCGGAGCTGAAAGACTGTACTCTCAGCACGGCCTAAAGAAGGCCAGGTTCTCTAATCCTGGCTAAATTTATCCCAGATGCTGCATCATGCCATTCCGACAGGCTTGAGGCTGTCAGGAATAATTCAGTACATTTGGAGAATCCGACGAGTCTCCAGCATTCCTTTCCAGCTCCTGGCACTGCCAGCCACCTCCAGAAAGCAGAGAGACAGAAAGCATCCAGAACAATCACAAAAAAAATCACTTGGAGGAAGGGGGAAGGGAGCAAGGGACCAAGGGAAGGAAGGAAGGAGGAAGGAAGGAGAGGCAACAAGTGAGCAGGTGGGCAAGATAGAAGCATGTCAGCAATGGCCATGTTTCAAATGCTAACCATGTCTACCAGTGACATGTGGATCCAATTTTAAAAGCCCTACCTTTAAAAACAAGCATAAAATACAAGCTTGTTCAATACTTTATCTACAAAGACTCCTGTAAAGCAATAGCCTATGAACTAGATCCAAGGAGTCAACTGTTACATGACCCTATGACATCTCACTAACAACATGTTGGGTCTACACTCCCTGACTTAACCACATGCATACCAACCTTGGTTTGGGGCAAAGTAAGGGCAAGATCATGGATTCAATTACCTTGTACATTACAACAGTTGCAACAAAAGGAAATCATTAGTGATCAAGTCAGCATTTAAAGCGTGCTGTGATAAAGCATGCACCTGAAGCAACAGAGGCTGACAGACTTCCGTCTTAAATGAAAGGCTCATTTAATATACTCTGCTGTAAGGGCACTGGCATCTGGAATGACATGCAGTGACCTCATGTTTTGCCAGATGACCATATTTGATCTTTACTATTGGCTTTCTATGCAACAAAGCAGGCTGTTTATAGGTAGTCTGTCTCTGTAGTTTAAATGTACTTTCCCCCCCCTATAACATTGCATAAAATCAAAGACTAAAAAAACTGGTCAAAGTCTAAAATACAATTAAACACTGAACACATGGAGGTTACCTTAGACCAAAAAAGTGCGACATTAATCATCTTACCGATCAATGAGGTGTGACGATGTCCCCTGGAGATCTGTAATTGTGCCAAGTTTCCCCCCTCGAGCGCTGCTATCAGACTGCCAGCAAACAACGCAAGTGCCCCCACTCAGGGTGGACTCCCGCCGAGCTGTTCACATTAACTACCCAGAAAACTGGACGGCGTGACCCAAGAGCTCCTTAAAGATCTTACCAATGGCAAGAATTCTGCTCATTCGCGTCACATGTCCGCCTCCATCCCACAACAAGAGCATGAAGGCGTTCAATGATTTAGAGAAAGGGGGGGGGGTTGGTTGTTTGCTACTGGAGTACACCACAAGCTCACCAACCAACGCAACCGCTCGCAAATGCCCAAGAGGGGTGGACCTTGGACTAAGTCTGGTCACCTGCAAACACGACAAGCAAATTCCGAATGCAAAGAGGAGAGCTGGTGTGACCCACCAAATCTCCCAAGCAAGGTCATTGGTGGTTTATCATTAACCCACAGAATACACACAACGGAGTTTCGTTTGGCCTGGCTTCCAATCCCAAAAAGACATGCCAAGCAGCTGAGAGAAGGATGACTCACACACACACAGGGTGTATGAGGCAACCTTTACCCACCGCTGCAACAATGAGTCGACCAAGGCCAAGTTTAATCCCCACTTCTCCATGTCGCCTTGATCATCATTAACCCCATCAGAGAACATTCCCAAACGCTCAGCAGGGGGTTTTAAGGAGAATTTCACCACAGTTTCAGTCACTTTTTATGTTGTGTCAAAAAAAAAAAACATATCGATGAAAGAAACACTAGTTTAGCTCTTCAAAGTTAAAGGCCATTTCCATGGCCATTCTATTACATTACATTTGGCTGACGCTTTTTAACCAAAGCGACTCACAACACGGTAAACAATTTAAAGGTAGAGTACGATAAGAACATGTTAGTGCATCAGTGAGTGTTATTATTGTGTGTTATTTTCATACAGTCAAGTGTCAGTTCTAGTCAGGTGATAAGTGCTATATTAGCTATTGGTTAATGATCATTGTGCTTGGCAATATGGAGTAAGTGTGGGAGGAGAAGAAGGGAAGAAAATAACTGGAAGGGTGAGAAGATTTGTATTGGAAATAATAATAAATTATGTTTTAAATCTACTGGATCTTGGATCATTATTGTCAAAATAGGTTTGGCAGGAGAAGGCAGAGAAGAGATGACCAGCTTTACAGACAACATTGGCTAACAGAACATATATTTGAGACATACATTATATTTGATTTACCATTTATTTTATCTATGTTATTTGTGAGGAAATCTAAAATACACATCATAGAGTTACAAACAGCCTTCATTAAAGTTTGAGCACACAGATGAACGGTAAGGTTAGTATTCCTAAACAGTACCTGCTCCATCAGTACCACACCGTATGCAGCTTTCACACAATCTTGTTCGGGGAGACATATTTTCATCTGTCATGAAATATTTTTGCTCTAAAGAGTTAAGGAGACGCACCTCAAGAAGGAAAGAAGCATATTAGTTTGAGGTGATATTGAAATGCTGTTGATTGTTTCATTCATGGCATGGTTACATAAATGGGATAGCTCATTTTTAAATAGGTGTGTTCCCACTATGTAACAGCCTATATTACCCATTAAGGCTAGTCTGAACATGCACATCTGGCACATAATATGGAATGCTATCCATTTGGCAGGAACATGGAAGCGACCACAGGAGTTCAGTGTGGGATCCGTGTCTCAGCGCTCCCTCAGGGTAGTGAAGACACACCGGAGGCCCGTGTGTGTGTGTGTGTGTGTGTGTGACAGGGTCGGGCTAGGCTGTGTTGGGTCGCGTTTGATCCTGCAACAGGTTTACAGTGCGCTAGACTAATGAGTTGAGAGGAGTGGCATTGCCGCCAATCAGCAGCTGAGATGGAGCAGGTTTATGGAGGCGGGGGCCAAATAAATGACATCATGGAGATAAACAGGAGACTTCAGGGTGTTTAATGAGGAGTGGGGAGAGAGGGGGAGAGAGAGAGAGAGAGAGAGAGAGAGAGAGAGAAGAGTTGGGAAGCCCTGTTTCACTTTCACACCCCGCTGCTTGGGAAGTGTAAAATGTCTACAATGTCCTGTTATTAACAAGATTCTCCATAGTGTTTGTGGTTCAAGTTCAGCCTCTTTCATCAGCGTGTACACAAACATTTGCCTAGCTGAGAATTAGAAGACATGGTCATGGTCAGCTGTGCCCATAGCAACCAGGCTACTGGAGAATGAGTATCTAGATGAAGATGAGAAGATCACACAGTAGACTAAATCTACATAGTAAGTTATGGTCAGGTGGGATGAAGATTCATTTTCTTGTTTCTTTCTTTAAACAAACGTGGAAAATGTGTCCACGTGGTTAGGCTATGTTCTGCTGCTTCAGACAGCAACTTCAAGCAGCTGTTAAATGTTTCTTTGTTGCAAACTGTCAGTGTGACTTTCAGCTATTGCCATGTCAGTTAAGGATGGCAATGTGTTTACCCCATAGGTTTACCCCCCGTGGTTTTACTGACAAGTCTTTAGATCTGCAAGCCAATATTGATGTTTTTACGATGGCAGAGTTGAGCGAGTCCAGATGCTTCTAGTTAACAGAATGTGCATGCAGAGAAGAATATTTGAAGTTTTACAATTCAAGCCTTTGCAAAAAAAAATGATTTTCATGCAATATGACAGGCTGAAACATTTTATGTAAAGGTATAATATAGTATTTTTATTACTTACTATCATATTGAATGGATTTTAAGTGTGGCAATGGCTCAAATGAGACAGGATCTTTTTGCAGGGATGCCAATTAAAACATAGGCTAACTGATAACCGTACACTGTAGGTGTGTGTCATGTGTGAAATAACTGACCTTTATTTAGGGCTGTGACACAGTCACGTTTGTTTACATTAGGCTATGCTCTTCAGTTCTTATCAATGTTCCTGTTTCTCCAAACAGACACAAAAAATAGGCCCCTGAGTCAGTTAAGATCCATGTCACACTACAGCCTGGCAAAAGTGGTGACATTTCCACTGTTGTAAAAAAAAACTTTTTAGTGTTTTTTTAGTGGTTACTGAAGCTTCCCCGTTTCTCAGATGTAACATCAAATCAAACAAGTCATGCAGGATTGTACGTTTGTAAAGACTGAAACCAGGCAACTGTGGTCGTGATTTATTTCCCATCAGACCCAAGTCAAAGGAAGATGACTTAAGACATATCTGTGGACTGTCTTTAAAGCAAATTAAAAGCAACAGTCTACATTCCTTACCACCACCCCGTCCCCCTTTTGCGCACACACACAAATACAAAGCAGACATATTCAATCTAATCAGAGTTTGATAGTGTTTTGGTGTTTATTCACTGGCCTACCTTAGTTATGAGAAGAGGTTCGTGATGTTCCTGGCCTCCCCTGAGGGTAAAACCCCATGGTGCCCCTCCAGTGAGGAGCACATCCACCAGCCTCCATCCTTCTCCATCGACATTTCTCTGGTCCAAACTGTATCTCTCAGGTTCCCGCAAGTGGTTAGGATCCCTGCCTACAAACTGTTTCTCTATCCTGTGTTCTATGGTTTCCATTGTTTTTTTATGGCAGCTCAGACTCTCAAAATGGCTAAACATCCACACTGATACACAAAATGACAGGAAAACCTATTTCCCAGCTAACTGCAACTGGACGTATTTCCTCTCGTAGTACACACGCTGTAGCATTTACTTTTGGTTACTGCTGTGTTAACACCTGTTCACAATCCAGACCCTTAATGCTCTTAAAATAGAGAATTAAATGCAACATGTTGTCGGCTTGAGGGGGTAAAGTACCCCATCTCTTTTCTGTTGTGACTTACTGCTAACCAAGTGCCGAGTCAAGCTGCTTTCTCCAGCCTTACTCCCCCTTAAATCCATTAGGAGCCATGTTTAACTCAATAGGTTATCACACTCTCAGCAGCTCATCAATCCCTTAGGCAAGTTGAAACCAATTGAGCTGACTCACACACCAAATAATCTCAACTGAAAATGACGAGTTCCAGACCAAATATTGTGTCTGCCAAACGACTTAATAGTAATTGAAATAAAGTTACTTCAACCTTTAAACTGGTATGGAAGCTGTACTTCTAGCTAAATGCATCAGTCAGCTAGTATAGTTGGCTAGCAAGTTGCTAACAGTTGCTAGTTAGCAAAGTTCTTGACGCTTGATGATAAGGACTGACACTTAACGTCACACACTTCCCATTATTCCAAATTAATACAAACTACGTACATCATACACTCAACTTCCAGTAAAATGAATGTAATAACCTAGCCGGCAACGTTACCCAAAGGCAATTAATGGCTTGTAACGTTACCACAGCACCAATCGCGTTTCCCCGGTCATCTTAATAATAGAAACAAACTCCTTTATCCAAAAACGAGAAAGAAGACACGGGATTTAGAATGATTCAGTCACCCAAAGTTATTCTGGAAGTCGCTCTATCAGCGCAAGCGTTGGTTCAAAGAGTCCATTCCTCGTGTCTCACGTATCGATAAATCCTTTTTTTCCGCTGAATAGACTTGGCAACACAGGAGCAAGCAAGCGGGGGGAGCCGAGCAACTTGTTACTAGAGGCTCATCTGCACTAGATTACACGTCCCGTTCAGCCAACAACCTGCATTGGCCAGTAGAGGCGCGGATGGGGAGAGTACCTGAGAACGTAACATAATTCCATTTGGAAAGGACATCAATTGTGTTAAAAGCATTGGCGCCACCTATCGGTTCAGAAATACAACATATTGCATGAGGGCAATTTTCAGATGGGGTGATAAGCTTGAAAACTGAGTAAGTCCGAAACACCTGTTACCGCCTGTTTATCACCTGCTAACCTTAGCAACTTGAAAGCTTTTTCTACGTAATTAAAACAACTGAAGTCATCTGTGCACGTCTCTGGAAATCTTGGTCAAGTTGGTTTTCTGTCACGACCACAGTTCAGTGACCAAGGCAGAGAGAGAGACCATGGAGACGTAATTAACGTTACATTTTTACTTGTATTGTTGTAAATTGCTTGCTGTTTATTGACGTTGTTGTACGTTTATTTAGATAAATGCGTCTGCGTGAGCGCTGAGTCCGTTTGTTTTATGTGGTCTTGTTCTGTAAGCCTATACTGTCTTTGTAAAGACAGGCTTGCTTTACTGTCACTGTCTATTTATCTGTCTGTTTATTTGTGTATGTCTTGGTGTGGTGTCACAGGTTAGCTGGTGATTACGCCGCTCTGTCTGGCACCTGTCTTGTGTCTTTTGTTATTTTGTAAATTGTTTGTTTATGTCTTGATGTCACGGGTACGCTGCCGACTACGCCGCTCCGTCCAGCATCGTTTGTCTTTATGTGTCAATGTCTTGTGTGTGGAGCGCTTTGGATTGTAAAGTAAATGTTAAATGCGCTTTATAAATAAAACATCACTTGACTTTATTTATTTATTTATTTATTTATTTATTTATTTATTTATTTATTTATTTATGCAGCAGGGACGCCGTTTTCATGGCAACCGAGGGACGGCGAGCAAAGGCGTCCAAATAACGAAATGGACTGAAAACGCGGAAGTGAATGGTGATGACGTTCGATGTTTAGCTGCCACAAAAAGCTGATCATGGCGTAATGTTGGTGTATGTCTGGTGAAAACAGTAGCGTTTTTCCTAACCAAAGCAAGCTCCTTTCAGCTCAAAATGTTCAAAGGTTGGGGTACGTGGCTAGGCCTCGATGGTGCCACAACACCGTCAGAAGGAGTTGATCAACCCACTGATGTTGTCGAAAAAGAGAGAGAAACTTCACCTGATGTGCTGGACAGCGAGGTAAACAAGGACAATTCAAATGTAACGTTAGACGAGGAAGGGGAAAACGGTGACCAACAACTCTTGCAACAAACAAAGGGGTTTAGTGGTAAGTAAAAAAATGTTTTATATTTGTTTTATAAAGTTGACTATGCACAAATGTATTTCTTCAACTGTCTGAAAATGGAAGTTGGCTAGCTAGCTAGCGACCTGGGGATAGCTAACGCCACATATCTGTTTCAGCAAGTTAGCTGCCAGCGAACAAACGATAACGTTAAACTCTTATGAAAGGTAGCGTTACCTGGCTAGGCCCTGCGATGGTAGCATATTTTGTCTGCTTTGACATTGTTCATGTTTGCTTTAGATTGTAGAAGGGACATTTGTCATCGACGTTGTACAGTCACTTGCTAGCTTTTACGGACAGACCGACTTTTAAATATTATGTTGTTTTTGTGTTTATGTGTCGGTTTGGACAAAGGCGTCTGCCAAATCCCATAACCATAACCGACTTTGACCTAAACAGGATAGCTCCCGAAGTAATAACTAGACTAGCTATCGAATTCATGTTAGTATTGTTTACTTCAGTCTGATGATTTTTTTTCTTGCTGTTCAGGTTACATTCTCAACTTTGCCAGCAGTGCAACCAAGAAAATAACTGAGTCTGTAGCGGAGACAGCTCAGACGATCAAGAAAAGTGTAGAAGAGGGGAAAATTGATGGCATTATTGATAAGGTAACTTAATGTTTCCTTTATTGTTGTCTTTGGAGATGTTGCTCGAATTATTATATTAACTGTAAATATACATTTCCTGTATTCACGTCGGTGGCTTTTGATTGTTACAGACCATACTGGGAGACTTTCAAAAAGAGCAACAGAAGTTTGTCCAAGAGAAGAATGCAAAAAGGAGTGGTGAGACATTCAGAGAATTCCTCAACAAAGAACCTGTTGTTAACCATATGTATACTTCTTGGTCCTGAGCTTTTGATTGCATAGCACTTTGGTCAACTGGTGTTGTTTAAAGGGGTTTATAAATAAACCAGACTTGTACTGTATGTGTGTGTGTATCTCTCAATGTTAGATGTTGCTGTTCCACCGTGGGTTGGTTACAATGAGGAGGAAACCATTCAGCAGCAAATATTGGCCTTATCAGCTGTAAGTATTTGGTCAAGCTTGATGATGATTAATATATTTATATATGTTGTGTGAACTCTGTGTCAAATCATTGCAGGACAAGAGGAATTTCTTGAGGGATCCCCCTGCTGGGGTTCAGTTTCATTTTGAGTTTGATCAGATGTTCCCTGTTGCCTTGGTGATGCTGCAAGAAGATGAACTGTTGAATCGTATGCGCTTTGATCTTGTCCCCAAACAGTGAGTTCTCATTTAGAGTAGAATATTTTTGTGATGTAAAAAAGCTGTTTGGTGCCATAAAAGACAGCAAACTTTAACATTTAGTTATTTACATTTCAGATATCGGTTGTTGTGACAGTAGATTATCACGTGTCCTACCTGATAATGGAACCAGTGATGACCTTGCTTTATCTGTTGACCAGTTGAAAATAATGTCCTATACAATGAATAATGCATTTATCAAGATATGGAGCAGTGTTTGCTTTGTCTGGGACACTATGCTTTTGCCTGCTACTTCTACTATTTGTGGAGCAGAGCTGCTGTTGCTGTGCTGTTGTGTTGATTGGAGATTCTCTTGTAATCTTTAAAGTGTGAAGGAGGAGGTCTTCTGGAGAAATTACTTCTACCGTGTGTCGCTGATAAAGCAGTCTGCTCAGCTCACTGCGTTGGCAGCCCAACAGCAGGCTGCAGAGAAGCGCCAAGAAGAGAAGACTGAAGACACCGCAGATGGAGACATGCCAGGTATTGGGATTTTATTAAAACTGTTCTCAGAAAAACTGGGACATTCCTAACCTTGTTTTGCAGTTACACAGAGTGTTAATGCCATAGTTTTAAATTGCCTTTTAAGTGATGACGCCTGCTCCACTTCTCTTTGCAGAAACCATCAGACCGAAAACCCCTCCCACTACCATCAACGCCAAGCCAAAGTCAAATGAGGTAGGATGCCACAGGCTGCGGCTGGTTTGAGTGCAGAGCAGCGGAATGGCTTCATGTTGCGTCTGTTATAATGCTCTCTCATTTCACCACAGGATGAAGAAGAGATCATTTCTACCAGCCCTGGAGTGTCTGAGTTTGTGAGTGATGCCTTTGATGCATGCAACATTGACCAGGAGGACCTGAGGAAAGAGATGGAGCAACTTGTGCTGGACAAGAAGGATGAGGCGGCTCCTCAGGATGGTAAGCTCATCATGTTGCATGTTTTCTGGATCTTCCTGAGGCACATAGGTGGTGGTTAAGTGTTGAAGGCGTACAAGGTAAAGGAAAACACATGAACCTTGTTATTTGCTAATGATGGTTGAGTTGAAGCTTCTTCAGTAATTACACCTACTTTTTGTAGAATGTCAAGGCCTATTGGTAGCTAGATCAACATTGTATTCTACATAAGCTTATCTAAGCTTGTTGATCCTTGAAGGCAACCATTTCCTTCCCACCCTGAGTCAATTAGTTCGTTTAGCAATAAAACATATTGATGGTATTCTAGCTGATGCATTGCATATGGAGAACTCGGATGTAGGCTAGGTCTCAACTCCTGTTAAAGGGTGGAGAGTTGATCTCTATCTTACATGGGTTATGATGCTCAAAATATATGATCGACATAATCCTAGAGTGTCTATTCTAAAATCCATTTTGCCTTTTCCGGTTTCAGAGGAGACTGCTGATTGGGAACGCGAGCTCCAACAGGAGCTCCAAGAATACGAGGTGGTAGCTGACGCCGAGAACAGAGATGACAACTGGGACAAGGAGATCGAGGAGATGCTGCAGGCGGATGAGTAAGCTAGAGGCAATATTCTCTCATTGCCCTGCTGTGGGAGAAAGTCATGACGGACCAGATGAATCAGCCATTTCCAACTCTGAAGAAACTTCCGGAAGACCATTTCACTGAGGTCGCTGGCTTTCGAAAAAAGCCATTCTTAGCCCTGTTGAGAATATGAAAGGAGAATGATACATTCATGTTTTGGAAAAGCTTAACATATGAAGGAGGTCTGTAAGGTTATTTTGTTCCAGAGCTGAACAGTCCTGAAAAGAAAAAAACCCTCTGTCAGTGTGTGAAGGTTCATGGAGATAGATGTCCGATGTGCAGTGCCAAACTGCTATTGTAAACTGACAATATTAGGAATCTGTTAGCAGATTTGAAAGTTACCTTTTACTGTACATTCATCTCTCTTAGAAGAGAAAATTATGTAGTTTTTTTTTTTTCCAGCCCCCGTCTCGTCTCTTTGTGCAATCTGCAGGGATGTTTATTCTTGAGACGTTTATTTAGTGATTGTAATGTTGAAGACACAAATTTGTTGTAAACCTTCTGTGCTTTTGTGTTTTCAGATTCACACATCTCAGCAGCACCACTTAAGATCAGACTTGTTGAAGTCAACCAACATTGATTAGCATATGCAGTGGTGTGGTCTGTTTGTCTTCAGGTGGTACTTCTGGACATGAATTTACTTTGGCTAAGCACACTAAAATGAGTTGGAGGATGTATTATTATTACAGCCAATCGTGGGACCTTTTAGTGTCTTTCTCTTTGTAATGCGGATACTGTATCATTTGGTAATGGCATACTCATGTTTAAATTTAAAGAGTTGCATCTTCAGTCGGATTGAGTGGGATGTTTTTATTACTTTGTGCTCTTATTAAATCATCGGTCTTTTAAAGGTTTATGTATATTATTTCTCTAGTCGAGTATCTAAATGGACATTCTTGACATATTGCAAAATGTTAAAATGTAATGACATGGATTAGAAAGAAACTTAATAGAATGCCCTTCTATAAGAAGACTTATAAGATAAGATCACACCCTTATTAGTAGAGACTATGTTACCTATGGAACACATTTTCATATATTGTTTGACCAAGCTGATGCTTGTTTTACTTTACAATGCTGTTAGCTATGCTACTGTTAAACAAAATAAAGACATTGCCTTTCAGCATTTTGTTATGAGTGAAGATGTTTGTGAATATCCTGTGGAGTCAGACATTATTGTATATTGGTTAACCTGAAGGGGTTGAGAAGGTTGTGTGCTCTTCTCTTATCCATCTCGTGGTGCCTGAGAAACCAGTCCAACTAGCTCATGCCTTAGGCACTATTGCAAACGATGTGAAGAAAACAGAGCACCCTGATGCAATGCGGTGCACATATAGTCATTAATGATGTTCAATTTTGCAGTGTGGTTTCCTTTCCCTTATCGAATCAGTAAAGAATGATAACACAATATATCGGTACTTCCATATATTAAACTAAATATTGAAAACATACTGTATTAGACATAAAGAAATATAATGTAACAGTATAAAGGAACATTTAAACACAATATGACCCAACACACAACATAATCATTTTTGCCTCCATTTGAAATATTTATGAGAATTTGCGGACTGTTGATGTCATTTTAAAGTGGCTCCGCAAAGATCCTTTCCTAAAGCCCTCCTGTAGGCAACTGAAAATACTAATACTTGTGTAGTACTTCCTCAGTGAACCTTGCTTGTCAGGTGTGTTGATTTCCAATGGGATCTGGTGAAGAGAGAAAACTCCTCACCCAGTGCTTAGAGAGGTAATATTTGAGCAGCCGCGGTAAAGGAAATCAATCGCAGCAGAGCTTCCCATTACGCTCATACAGTTGGGAGCCAGACTGATGGGCCATGGAGGACCCCTACAGTGCTCGCTGATAACTGGACAAAGATGGATAGATCGGACCAGCATTTTTTCCCCAGTACTGCACCCACTGGGCATTGGTGTACAAATAAAGAGCGCAGGACTATAAATGGCCCATAGTCCTACTCATGGGCGTAGATTTAGGGTGGGACGCTAAGGACTAGTCCTAATCAAAATTTTAAGATGACAAAATTGTCCCCACCAATATTTTAGCGAACTTATTTGTACTGCTGATCATTCCGACAGCCAGCACGACAATACAAGAAACGTCAGGGTTATCTGACACGCAGGCTACAGCGCTGTCTGCCAAATTCGGCAGCCGTGGCCTACTGGTTAGCGCTTCGGACTTGTGACCTAGTGTTAATTTTATCACCTATTTTTAATTTAGTCTTAGTCTTAGTCTTGTGACGAAATGTCCTTTTTAGTCTTTGTCATATTTAGTCATTCAAATATCATTTTTGTTAGTCAAGTTTTAGTCGACTAAAAGTCTCGTCATTTTAGTCTAGTTTTAGTCAAAAGAAAACTAAAGGTATCTTAGTCTTAGTCAGTTTTAGTCAACACATTTTAGTCTTTTTTTATAACAAATTATTTCTGATTACCATTTGAGTCAAATAGTGTTTCACACATCTCAATTTTCCAACAACATTGTGTGTCCACAGGGCTACTCGTCTGTTATAATTACTCATTCTGATTTTTTGTCAGTCAGTATGTTTACATGCACAGGTAAGTCGAGCTACAGTTATAGCTTGGTTGGGATTTGACCATAGACAGTAAAAGATTTGACTGGACCACTGTCATATTCGTAGACCAGTGTTTCTCAAAGTGTGGTCCGGGGATCACTAGTGGTCTGCAAGCTATCCCAAGTGGTCCGCGAGCAGACGTGGTAAAATATAATATAGATGAATTGTTTGCAATATAACTTGTATGTAAATCCAAACAGTTATAGAGATATGCCAATTTAAGCCAGTATGAATCCTCTGACAAAGTGCAAAGACAATAAGCAAGGTGGTTCAGTGAGTAGGCCTATTGTGTAGACTAATTATAGGCTACTGTTGAAGTAGGTCTAATCTTTTTTTCTTTTTTTTTTAGCTAGGGTTAGTTAAGTGGTCCTGAAACTGAAAAAGTTTGAGAAACACTGTTGTAGGCCAAACTATTAATGTTTTACTCCGCCTCGCTAGATGGCGATATGCGCCCAAACACAACACATTCCCCAAACAGACTCTCCATCTTAGCCAGAGCTAACTTGCTAGCAAACTTTCCATATTAGCTTACTTGCTAGCAAACTTTGCATCATCAGTCTAACTAGATGAATAGTTGACATTACATGCTGAACATTTTCGTATGGACATTCTGGGGGATGTTAATTTGTATGAGAGAAGCTTCAACTTCTGGGTATGTAGCATTGTGGCATAAAGCTTAGGTAGTTAGCTTGCTAACTCTGGCAGAAATCTCCAGTGTTCTTGTTCCATGTAGTTTCGTGTTGCAGCCACAGGGTTGCAGCAGCAGCACGTAGACTAGCCTCCAGGAAAGCTGTTGCGTATAAACTCATTCGGAATATTTTGAAAACATAACAGCTAGATATTCTGTCTTCTCATTTTGTAGACGAACATGAAGGTAGATTTTATCTTAGTTTTTATTTCATGCAAAACATTTTAGTCTCGTCTTTTTTCGTCAACAATAATGCATCTTAAGATAGTCTTAGTCAGTGTTTCAGGACATTACTGCCGTCTCGTCATCGTCTCGTCTTAGTCATGAAAAAAAAGGTCGTTGACGAACATATTTCCTCTTGTCTCGTCTGACGAAATTAACACTATTGTGACCGGAGGGTTGCCGGTTCAAACCCCGATCAGTAGGCACGGCTGAAGTGCCCATGAGCAAGGCACCTAACCCCTCACTGCTCCCTGAGCGCCGCTGTTGTTGCAGGCAGCTCACTGCGCCGTGATTAGTGGGTAGCCTACCTCACTGTGTGCTGAGTGTGTTTCACTAATTCACAGATTGGGATAAATGCAGAGACCAAATTTCCCTCACGGGATCAAAAGAGTATTTATACTTATACTTCAGACCAGAGCTGATGCTTCAGCAAAGGCAGTCACTGAAAAGCTGTGAATGTCGTTGAACACAGCTGTTCTCACATTAGCTGATTGCGATAAACATTAACCATTGTTGCCTAATTACCAATTATTCATCAAGTAGTAGGCCTATCTACTTTTTTTAGTGTTTTTCACATAGTATTTTGCAGTATTTTTAAAATACAAAAATACACACCAATAAAGTATTTTGATACAAAATACAGAGCCATTTCCTTCAACCCAATAAAATAAAAATTACAAAATACTATTTTGTATTTGAAATACATATGTTTCAGAAATCTTGACATGTCTAAGTTTTGGGTTGCAATATACAGGTAGTGGACTCTGTTAATTTTAATGAGTAGGCCTAAGCCTAAAGTTACAGCATTTCTATCACAATTGACCAGACTTTGACCTTTGGTCTGCTTTTAACAAAATTCTGGCTATGATTGTTCCTTGTATTGCATCATGAGCCATCACTGTGCCTATTGCATTCTACTGCATACCCTCCATTAGAAGTGCAATGAGCTGCATTGAGCATAATAAACTGCATTTAGAATTCCAAATTCATATTTCTAGATATTTTGGTGAAAGTAACTCAAAAGTAATACAATAGTAGTGTAATGCCTTACAATTCAGATACATATTATAATGTAACAAATTACTTTTGAAAGTACAGTAATGAGTAATACATAATACGATTTTGAAGTAACTTGCCCAACACTGATGACAACCATCACTTTCTATGTATGTCTGTGTTTGTGTGTGTGTGTGTGTGTGTGTGTGTGTGTGTGGAGGGTCAATCAAATTCTATGATTGCCACTGATGTGAATGATCTCACAAATCACACAAACCAAATCAAGTTTTAAAAAATCGCAAAAGTATCGAAATTGAGATTCTTCACTTAGTATTGGTATCGAAACACTAATGTTGGTATTGTGACAACAGGAGTTGGGGATGTGTCCCCACCAAAGCTGAGACCAAACCTACGCCCTTGCCCATACTGTACATACGAAAGGGTTGCTACATATCCCCCCTCAGGTTAGCTATGCTAAGAATGTTTTGGGGAAAATTTTATTTTGTGTTTGAACTTTTGATTTTTGACTTTTGTTAATAGTTTTGTGTAGCATGTATTATCTAATCAGAACCTGAACAAGAATTACAGTTTTTCTCGATCGTTTTGATACCTGTGTCAACTCTGACATCACGTTCTCAAAACAGTTACCCGTGTCTGAACAAAAGCACTCTGGACAAAATGACACATTTTGCTTGCAAAAGGCTGTTACTCTCTCAAAACACTTAAAACATGCAGCAAAAGCAAATCTTGCCTTCAAACACTACAACTTGTTGCCAATTCAAAAACACTCTTTAATCAATCATTACACACTGGACAACAAAATGCAAAATCTAGTTCTCAAAATGAGCATTTTTGCTATGTCTGTTCTTTCTCTTTTTTCTGGTATCAGAAAAAAACTGTGAAAAGATCAAATGTGCTGAATAAACAAATAATTTATTACAGTTTTTGTCGATCGTTTTGATACCTGTGTCAACTCTGAAATCACACTCTCAAAACAGTTAACACCCGTGTCTGAACAAAAGCACTCTAGACAAAATGACACATTTTGCTTGCAAAAGGCTGTTACTCTCTCAAAACATTTAAAACATGCAGCAAAAGCAAATCTTGCCTTCAAACACTACAACCTGTTGCCAATTAAAAAACACTCTTTAATCAATCATTACACACTGGACAACAAAATGCAAAATCTAAAATCATTTTCAAAATGAGCATTTTTGCTATGTTTGTTCCATTACTTTCTCATTTTTCTGGTAGGCCTATCAGAAAAAAAACTGTGAAAAGACAAAATGTACTGAATAAAAAAATAATTTATTCATTCCTCCCAAGATGTAACTGCCATTGACATGTAAGACATACAGTAAATACCAAGATACAGTAAATTTAATTGAACTACAACTTGTCATTTTTCATCGAAATAGACCTACAGTAAACACCTTTTGTACTGTTTTCTCCACCAAATAGGCAATACAGTACTTTGTCTAAATGTGCATTAGATCCATAATTGCAAATAGCAACACAGAACAGACATCTCTTATGTATAATGAATGATTGCTGATTGAAGAATTGTGCAAAGGAGTTTCACACAGGTGTATCAGAGATTCAGACTTATGCAAGGAATCTATACCACCTGTGAAAAGATGTTTTACTTTTGTTTAGCATGGGAAGAGTTTGGGGCTTTTGAATGACACCTGTGTTAACTGTTTTGCAAAAGGGTGTGAGAAATGTGTGAACCCAATGAAAATGTGTGAACACATTCGCAAGAGATTACTTCTGCTGTGGAAAGAAAGTAGTCATGAAGACCAAGTGGGTTCTAGTTTACTTAAGCAGGTAAAAGCAATCGAGAAAAACTGTAATATACACCCTAAAAACATTAACCTGACTCAGGCGAAATTCATCTGGCGAGAGTCAGGTTATAAAAACATGGCTATATGAGAGAGAACTAGATGTACCGCTAGCGGTACAAAATATGCTCAGTCCTGTACATCCTCTCTCGCTTGTTACGCTTGTCAATTTGTCTCCATCCACTCCATTCCTATGCTCTTGCAATGTGCGTGCCTGTGTGTGCCTGTGTCTGTGTGTGTGTGTTTGTGCATGTGTGTGTGTGTGTCTGGTTGTGTGGATGTGTGTGTGTGTGTGTGTTTGCGCGTGTGCCTGTGTCTGTGTGTGTGTTTGTGCATGTGTGTGTGTCTGGTTGTGTGGATGTGTGTATGTGTGCATGCATGCGTGTGTGTCTGCATGCGTGTGTGTGTGTGTGCCAATTTGTCTCCATCTCCTATAGAGTCTGACCGATATTGGATTTTGAAGGCCGATACCGATTTCGATATTTGAGTTTTTCAAAAACTGATACCTGATATATCGGCCGATAGTCATTTTTAACAAACACAATGTAAAAATGGTCTCCCATAACAAGGTTCTAATCAAGGTGGGGCATTAAGTATAAGTATAAGTATATATACTCTTTTGATCCCGTGAGGGAAATTTGGTCTCTGCATTTATCCCAATCCGTGAATTAGTGAAACACACTCAACACACAGTGAGGTGAAGCACACACTAATCCCGGAGCAGTGAGCTGCCTGCAACAACAGCGGCACTCGGGGAGCAGTGAGGGGTTAGGTGCCTTGCTCAACGGCACTTCAGCCGTGCCTACTGGTCAGGGTTCAAACCGACAACCCTCCGGTTACAAGTCCGAAGCGCTAACCAGTAGGCCACGACTGCCCGTTATGTATTTGAATAGGTCTAACTATCTAGATTCGGAATAATTGTTTCCGTCATAACTAACACACACACACACACACACACACACACACACACACTTACAGGTGGCCTTGGGTGTTGGCATTTCTGAGAAAAAACAATCCAAAATCTAATAGTCAGGTTTATTCATGTCAAGTCAAGTCAAGTCAAGTTTATTTATATAGCACATTTCATACACAGAGGTCATTCAATGTGCTTTACATAAACAAAACCAAACGATAATAACAAATAAAAGCATAGAAGGGCAATATAGTCAAAGAATAGTTAAAAGGTAAAGATCATAATAAAAAGAAAACATAAAACACAAGGTAAAATCATTTAAAAATAAAGAATAATTAGTAAGCAAAAACAAAGGCAAAAGTAGTAAAAAAAGTAATAAAAGACAAAGTAGAATAATTATCGAGGCAGATTCAGAATTTGTAACTCGGCACAGTTAGCAGAAAGCGTCTGAGAACAGTTTGGTCTTAAGTCTAGATTTAAAACTGGCTACAGTTGGGGCCTTTTTAATGTCATCCGAAAGTTGGTTCCACAGCTGAGCCGCATAGCAGCTAAAAGCTGCTTCACCATGTTTAGTTCTAACTGTAGGTTTTACTAGCAGGTTTTTCACCTGGGACCTGAGAGGACGAGAAGGTGTGTACTGCTGAAGCATGTCTGACAAGTATTTAGGTCCTGCTCCATTTACTGATTTATAAACAAGCAATATTGCTTTAAAGTCAATTCTGTGACTTACTGGAAGCCAGTGCAAGGACTTAAGAATTGGAGTAATGTGGTCAGTTCTTTTAGTTTTTGTTAGAGTCCTAGCTGCTGCATTTTGTATCACCTGAAGCTGTTTAATAGTCTTTTTAGGAAGGCCTGTGAACAGTCCATTGCAGTAATCAACCCTGCTGGAGATAAATGCATGAATGAGTTTTTCTAAGTCATGTTTTGACATCAGCCCTCTGAGTTTGACAATATTTTTGAGGTGGTAAAAAGCTGATTTAGTTATCGCTTTCATGTGGCTGTTGAAATTTAGATCACTGTCAATTAATACACCAAGGTTTTTAACAGTATCCTTTGCCTTCAACCCTTTTGTGTCAAGGAGAGTGGCAACCCTAAGTCTTTCCTCATTTTTACCAAATATAATTACTTCAGTTTTTTCTTTGTTCAGCTGAAGAAAATTTTGAGACATCCAGGTGTTGATTTGTTCTATACACTGACACATAGATTCAAGAGGACCATAGTTGTTTGGTGATAGAGCTAAGTAAATTTGTGTGTCATCTGCATAGCTATGATATGAAATCAAATTATTTTGAATGATTTGTCCAAGTGGGAGCATATAGAGGTTGAATAATAGTGGCCCCAAGATCGACCCCTGGGGAACACCACAGGTCAAGGACGTTGGTGTTGAGGTACAGTTTCCGATGGCAACAAAGAAGCTCCTTTCTTGTAGATATGATTTTAGCCAGCTGATAACTATGCCTGTAAATCCAACCCAGTGTTCTAGTCTGTGTAGTAAAACAGTGATGTAGTACTCGAGTCCGGTCTCGGACTCGAGACCGGTCTCGAGACCGATTTCTGCTTTCTCGGACTTGACTCGGACTTGTTCCTTCAAAGACTCGGTCTTGACTTGGTCTCGGACCACAGTGGGAGGAGAAGGACTCGTAATTTCAGACCGAGTCCTCGAGACCAGCGCATTTTTTTATGTTCATATAAAAAAAAATGAAAATGAAATTTCACGGCGGCCACGTCTTTGCCCCTTGCGTTGGCCTTGGTGCCCAAAGTGTTTCAAAATGTGTTTAAATCGTTCTTCATGATTTTATAACAGGCCAAATACAAAATAAATGTTACAAATATTGCCTAGATATAGGTAAATATTAAAATCAGAGGATATACAGCTGAGTAAGAGTTTGTGAAAGGAGTCTTAATGATCAAAAAATGCTAAGCATGCATCTAGGCTATTTGAGTTTCTTAAAGCTGAGCTGTGCTTAAATTGTTCAATACATGATTCCATAACAGGCCAAATATAAAATAAATATAAATATTAAATATAGCCTAGACATCTAAATATTAGATGATCAGATGATTTACAGTTCTATGTAATATGTCATGTTTCATGTTTTTGTAATGTTTCATACAGTGATGCAGGTCTACTGCTGTGAATAGGCTAAATACAACTTTGATTATTTTTATAGCCCACTACTGTATAGTTAACTTTGGCCTTGGTGCCCTGACATGTGGCCTTTGTGCCCCCCACCAAATATGCCCAACTGAAGGCCAAGTGGCCTTGCCCATAAAATGGTGAAATTCCATGGGCCTAACTGTTGATTATTAATTGGGGTGATATTAAATCATGAATATGAAAACTGACATGTTTTTATGGTCTTGGTCTCGACTCGGTCTCGACTCCTAAAGGACTCGGTCTCGACTCGGACTTGCTTCCTCAAAGACTCGGTCTTGACTCGGACTCGACTGTATTTGAAAACCAACGGACTCACTCTCGACTCGGTCTCGACCCTTCAAAGACTCGGTCTTGTCTCGGACTCGGCATAGGCGGTCTCGTCCCCATCACTATAGTAAAATATTGTGATCAACAGTGTCAAATGCTGCACTAAGGTCCAGTAGCACTAGGACTGATGTTTTACCTGAATCTGTGTTGAGGCGTATGTCATTGGAAACTTTAATGAGAGCTGTTTCAGTGCTGTGATTTGCCCGAAAACCAGACTGAAAGTAATCAAAATACCCATTTGATGTTAGGAAGGTGGTTAATTGATTAAAGACTACTTTTTCAATAATTTTGCCAATAAAAGGTAGATTGGATATGGGCCTGTAATTGTTTAGCATGGAGGCATCCAGGTTATTCTTCTTGAGAAGTGGCTTTACAACAGCTGTTTTCAGTGACTTAGGAAAAGTGCCAGACAGCAATGATACATTTACAATTTGAAGGACATCCGCCGCTATGAGGTGAAAAACAGTTTTGAAGAAATTGGTAGGCAGAGTGTCTAAGACACATGTGGAAGGGCTGAGATTCTGTACCGTTTTTTCAAGTGTTTCGTAGTCTATCAAGCTGAACTCTGACATCAAGTTTAGTTTCCCTCTTTTTGTTGCTGGAAGTTCAGGTTGTTGAATTTGTAATTGAGCAGATATGTTGAGTCTGATTTTGTCAATTTTACCTTTAAAAAAAGATGAAAACTCATTGCATTTATTAGTTGAGAGAAGTTCAGGCGCTAATTGTGAGGGGGGATTTGTTAACTTATCAACAGTTGAAAATAGAATACGAGTGTTATTTGAACTTCTATTGATAATGTTAGAAAAGAAAGACTGTCTTGCTTTGCATATTTCAGAGTTATATGTGCGGAGCATCTCTTTATGGATTTCATAGTGGATCTGAAGTTTGTATTTACGCCATTTTCTTTCAGTCTTCCTACACTCTCTTTTTAGAAGTTTAACTGCTGGATTTTGCCTCCATGGTGCTTTCTGTTTGTCCTTAACTTTCTTGAATTGTAATGGAGCAATGTCATCCATAATGTTTGCCATTTTTGCATTAAAGTGATCAAATAAGTCTTCAGAGTCTGACAGTTGACTTGACTTTAGTGAAAGTGCTTGCTCAAAGAGAGCACTTGTCTGATCATTTATGATTCTCCTTTTTACCATCATAGCTGTGTTTTGAGTGTGTGGGGACATAGACACATCAAAGAACACGCAAAAATGATCAGATAAGGCCAGGTCTTTAACAGCTGTAGAGACATCGAGACCCTTTGTGATAACAAGGTCGAGGGTATGGCCGAGAGAGTGTGTTGGCCCCTGTACATGCTGTGTTAGGGAGAAAGTATCGATTAGTGCAATGAATTCCTTGGCATAATTGTTTTCAGGATTATCCACATGCAAGTTTAGATCCCCTGATATAATAAGACAGTCATACTCTATGCAAACAACTGATAGCAGTTCACCTAGCTCTTCAAGAAAAACTTTAGCTGAATGTTTTGGAGGCCTGTAAATTGTCAGTAATAAAATCTGAGGAGAAGACTTAATGCATGCACACAGATATTCAAATGAAGTAAAGTCACCGAATGACGACTGATTGCACTGAAAAGACGTCTTGAAAATTGTGGCTATCCCCCCACCTCTTTTATTTGCTCTGGTAGCACTCAAAAAACTGAAGTTTGGGGGAGCTGATTCGATGAGAGTAGCAGCACTGTTTGCTTGATCTAACCATGTCTCAGTTAAAAGTAAAAAATCAAAATCATGGATAGGCTAACCTACAGCGATGTCCAGGTCCCATGTCAGTAAATGTTTTCATGCAGGCAATGTGTACTATGGATGGGGTAATGCCCTGCATGTCTGTCTTAAAGGCTAACAATAACATCTATAGTCTCTCTCTGCGCTGGAGCTGGAATTGTGGAGACAAATAATATATTGCTAATATATTACCAAACAAGGCCTTAATTGCATGAAGACGGAACAAACATTTTAGTGAAAGCAAGTCAGTCTGCAAATTACAGCACTAAGTACAGGGCCTTCAGGGTTTTCACTTTGGTGCCTTCAGAGTAGTGTAGTAAAAGAGAGACAGAGAGTGCGCAAGATTATGACAATTGGGCAGCGATATAAGGTGGCATAGTTGAGTGAGGAAAAGAGCAGTGGAAATAAGAATAACAACTTATCCAGTTAAAACGTGTCATAGCTTAGTCTAGGTTGCAGTTATTTTTGGCTTTACTGTGTACATGATCACATTGAACCATGGTAATCTGGCCAAACGTATTTTTCTATAGCAATGCATTTTTGTTCAAATCATTATATAGTTATGGTTGTAATTTATTCATCCCAAATCTATGCCATTATATATAATAACACAAAGATGGGAAGAACAGGGCTATGGAACTTTTATTTTTTAAAAGAAAACATATAAACATAATGACATCTGGTCATGAATTTGTATAGGACATTTGGTGACTCTATAGCTACGACCTTGCTCTGGACCATCCGAGAATGACAGTTGGTCATCTCCAGCTGTAGGCTTCTAGAAGCATTGTCATCTTTAGCCCCATAACAGTGACCTATGTAGTTTAGCTGGGCCAGAGATCAATGCCACAATATTACTCTTTCAATTAATAAAAACCCAGACAACCCAACAAGAAAAAGGTCAAAGTATTTTTCAAAAAAAAAAAAAGTCTACACAATCCATTCATACACTTATCTTAAAACTGTTGTGTCTCTTTCTATGGTGCTTTCAGTATGTCAAATGTTATGTTCCTTCCTCCACCCCAAAGCCACCAGTTCGTCCCTGTGTTGATCCAGGGTGTAAGCTCCTCTATTTCTCGAGTCGGCAGGATCTGAGATGTTTTTGTGGATGGGGACCTATGCCAAAAAACTTTACTTCTCCAGAGACTGTCATCCTTGTCTTTGATCAATTATCTTCATGGCTATGGGTCCTATTCGGGATTAAATCTTTAATTTTGTTTCTGCCTCCTGAGTCTCTCTGGTAGAAATGAGGATCATCAGAAGATGAAAGTCACTTTCACAGAAATGACTGTGGGAATGGAATCTCACTGATCCACCTCATGTGGGACTGAAGGTGCAGTCGGATAAGGCACTATGCCACAGATTTTCAGCTTGCCCAATAAGGGGCTTCTTCTCTCATTTGGGACTTTAAGATGAGCCTCATGAATGATACTAGGGTAATTTGCAAGCACAATTAGTTTCACTGACGCAGTACTGGGAATACAGGGCTCAAATTATTCAACTCCAACCAATAAGAAAATGTCATGGCTACGTGAGCGTACAAGGCAGGTCCGTCTGGGACTGCATTTCTACTTCTCTGCCTAAGACTCAATTCGTTCCCTCCTTGCCAGCTTCACTTGAGGCAAAATTGTCACGTGTCAATAAGGATATTCACTCAACAAGGACACCTCTTCCCCGCGGAAGCATAGTCTTTGGACTGTGAATGGGTACATTTGCAAATTCATAAACAGCATCTGTTTCAACTGCATTGACTCACACAAATGAGTGACCTGTCTGGCCACAGAGCCCTTTTGAAAAAGAACTATAGCAACACTATAGTTTTCTATAGTAGCTCTTTTTTGTAAGGGAGTATATATGAATTATGTGCCAGAAAGCTGTGTGTAGGCCTTGCAGTTGTCAACTGATCAATGGCATTACGATACAGTCCTCAAGGTCTTGCTTCTTAGGGCAGAAATTTACAGAGAAATATGGAAATGTGGAAATGTACACAACCTCATAGAAACGGCGGTAGACAAATTTATTTAGTTTCAAACACTGCTGCACAGATTCACAGACACAACAATTACAGATAATACTTCCCCATGACTAGACATACACACACATGGCATAGGTGATGCTCAAATGCTTTAAATACTTACAGTAATATAATACATAATAGGAAAGGGTGGTAGGGTATCACAGGAATATGCTCATCAGTGATTGTAAATGCAGACGACATCAGTGACAATACAAAATATAACCAACATGTGACGATACTTCCGTTGAACATATTCAGTAGCACTTGCATTATAAAGAGCAGTAGTTCACCACAAAACACAGTGGAACATCTCTGAGAATGTTCAGGGCAGTGACATCAAGGGCTTCATTTTGTGCTTTCAACAGTAACAGCCAATCAAAAATGGATACAAGCAGCAGACTCTTCGCAATGTTTGTTGCCTCAACTGCTCAAATTAAATGTTTAACCAAGGCAAAAAACAGAACAGAAACAGAAATCTTTGGTTTTTGACAATGAATCCCTTTTCACATCTCTACCAATACTATAGTACTAAAGTATAAAACAATAATATAACAATATGTGTGAGTGAGTGAGTGTGTGTGTGTATAGAAAACTACAATCAACTTAAAGAAATATGAATGATATTTGTTATTTTTCTTGCCTGGGTCTCCTTCCTCCAACTTCACTGTTATCTTATTCTTTATATTTAAAAAATAAGTCAGGAAAAGCATGAGTGTCCAAACTCAGGGACTGCACACCACCCTCTGCGTGTCTGTGTCATTTCAACCAACTCATTAATAGCTGCTAAATTATTTGTAATTATGTAATTATCTTTCCTTTTCTTAACTGTGGTTGTATTAACAGTACACTGATAAGACTACTGTTAATCTATCTTAAGGCTAAAATAAAAAAAAGAGGTGATGATTTCTGGTAACTTGTATTATGATTCTGTACACTGCTACATCATGTATGTTTTTGTGTGCTGTGTGTGTTGTAAAAAGGACAATGAATGAAGACATGATGAAAAGTCTAAGAGAAACACACTGAAGCACAATTTCTGTGTGTGTGTGAGTGTATGTGTGTGTGCGTGCGTGTGTGCGTGCTACATCTTCAAGCAGACAGACAGGCAGCTGGCAAAGTGAGGTGGACAGCCAGTTGGACAGCCATGGTGTTTATGTCAGTCCGATCTCTTCCAGAACACTCCGTGGAGTCTCTGCTTCCTACAGGAGGAAGTGGGCAGAGTCAAAGTTGCTCCGATCTCGCAGGTGACACTCAAATACCGCCCCCCCCCCCCCCCCTCTTCCCCAGGGGTGACACATATCAGTCACGCATAAGGTTGCTATTATGTGAGGGTCAGTCTTCAATAATCATATAGGGACACACTAATTGGTAATGACTAGCTTCTTTATGACACTTCACACAAACTGGGGAGACCACTAAACTGAAGACTGAGGAGGTGAAGACCTGCTGTTTAGTGAAAATGGACAGGAAAGGAAATGGACAGTAAAAACAAACAGGACATGGGTAGGCAATGGAAAAGATTGCTGACCAAGTTGACCAAGTGGCATAGGAGTAAAAGATTGCAGGGTAAATTAAGTAAATTTCATCTCATCAATGATATGGCTGTTAGTTTGACACAGACATAAAATGCAAAAAACACAAATTTAAAGTAAAACAGTAAATAAACACATATCCATGTGACCATGACACATTCAGTTGTGTGAAAGCAGTGAAGCAACAAGTGGCAAACAGATGGTTTAATGATAAACACACAAGGGAAATGTGTTGAATTTAAAGTGCACAGGGACAACACAATTCAAGCAAAAACAGCACTTACTTTGGCATCCTAACATGACGTTCGGCACAAAGTAAAGAGAAGAGCAGTGTGAGCACAAGTTATTCATTTTCATCAGTTTTCTGAGGGGTATGAAGCTGGAGGTGTCCTTTTCCACATATCGATTTTTTTTCTCTTTACATCTAACTTCCATCGTTCACTTCTGAGAGCTGCGTAATTTCTCCACTCTCTCCACTGCTGTATCGCAATGAATGATTCATGACTGTAGAGCCCGCCATACAGAGGGATTGAAAACCCAATCAGAGTCAAGGCCTTTTTTCCCTGAGATCACAGATGCTGTCATTGCAGACCTCCAGGTTTGTGTGTGCATGCCTGTGTCTATGTGTATGAGTGTATAATGGAAAAGGCTGTACTGGAGAATTGAGTTGCATTTGGGTATGCTCTCTGATCCATGCTATCTGGTGAAATTAGTCATCTTTATAAACCTGCACTATAGGCAAGGTCCAATGTTGCACTCAGATAAGATGAAATACTGAGCCAACTTTTTTGATGGGTTTTACAGCCCATTAACACCAAGGTTAGTATTAGTGTAGCAATTATGGATAACTATCATAAGACTGACACATTTTCTACTTTTCGACTTTAATATTAGGCTTAACATGGAAGCAAAATGTCCCAAAATATTTGTAAAATTGTAAATATCACTGGTTTGGTTGATATGGACATGATCTTGAACCTGCATAAAACCAACCAAAGATAAGAATTCCTTCGTTTCAACTTGCTTTCCTCATGTTGTGACACATTCACATTTCATTCCAAAAACATCTCCATGCATACATCTTTCCCTGGCTTTAACTTACTGTAATCTCATTTCATTTGTGCTTTTGGGTGGGACGACATGGTCAATGAAGATTAAATGTGTTCGCTGTCTGAATTAGATTTGCCATCAGCTCATTAGGAGGAACACCTCTGGGACTGGGAACGGATTGCTGCAGTAATCCAGCCTCCATATGCAAGTAATCAGCTACAAAACGCCATGCACAGCCGAGGCAGCACAAAATCAGACGAATTAATTTCTTAATGCATCTTGAGACCCAAGTAATCCTTGCAATTTTGGGCGATGGCTTCTGAATAGGGGATCCTTCCCCTAAAAGTAAAGTGTGGGGATTATGATGGAATGCCTGCGTGCACGCACACACACACACCCGTCAGCATTGGCTGGGCTCAAGGAATGTAGACCCCCACTGGTTCCTGGCCTACACTATAGGAAAGGAGCACAGCCGAGCACCTTAAGTGTCGTTCAGACAACGCAGGGGTTGTGAATCCCATTCGCTGTGTCAGTCTGAATGATATCCAAATCACTAGTTAAAAGCTTGGGAGTTGGCCATTTTTGCTGTTGGATGGTTAAATGTTTGAAGGCCAACACTGACATAATTGAAACGGAACTTTGGAAAGAGGTTTTCCTTGATAATTACCCCTCAATGCTCTTCTGTGGACTAGTCCTATCCTTATTATTTAGTATTGTGACTTTGCTTGAGGCACTAAGATTTTGCAAGCTTCTAGAATGAATGATCCAATATAATTGGAAATGATTACTCACTAGCATGGACTGAAATGGACCTAAGAACCAAAAGTTCAGCTGTGAAACAAGAGACATGAGTAGGAATCAGAATGACACCATTTGTAGATCATTTATGATGTTTAGTGCCGTCAAGACCCAATACATTGCATATGAAGTTTTAAGTAATCTAGTAGATCTAGAGGAATTTAATTTTTTGCTGTAAACAAAAACTACAAACTGCAGCTTTACAGATTGTTGAAAAGCCATTGCGTGTGATAAATATTCTACTCAATATAAAATTATACTCAATGACAGATCTACTTTTGGGTCTACTTTGTTGACCCAATTTTATTCATTTTAACAAACACAAAATAATAAATAATCTAATTATTGATCAAATGTGCAAAATTCACAAAATTTGAATAGGTAATACTTTTGATGATTACACAAATTTTTCTCACACTTATACATTTACAAAATTGTTATGTGTAGATGCTACCTAGAAGTAGTAGTGAACGCATTACCGCCACTTAGAGTTAACCTATGATTACAAACATACTTACAGTACTTTTAAGTTTTGGAATCTTCTTATATTTTGCCTTTTCTATACAGATCAATCTACTTCTTTTTACCTTAAACAAATACATTTCATTGCCTTAAACTATAGTCTAATTGAACCTAAGAAAACAGTTTCCTGGATTTTGCCTACAGAATGTATGCATTGTAAAACCATCACAGTACTAAAATTCCTAACCTATGATTTTATACCTATAACACTGACCTTTATTTTGAGTTCATGTTAAACAAGCCCTAGCGACCTTATATGTAAAAACATCACAATAAACTTGATAAAAGCATGGCTTCTGTCACAGTACCATGTGTATATGAAGAGAACAAAAACCTTTCCTGATCGGTCTGAAAATGAGACATCATGAATACATGAGAATGAAAACAGTAAAACTATACATGACCATTTCAGATGACTTGTGTGTGTGTTCATGAGTGTGTATGGAGATGAATCAGCCCCAGGGGGCCTGGTGACACGTGACATGAGTGATCCCCCGACACGTTTCCGCCAACAGAGGGCAGTGAGGATGGAGAGGGAGGAGGTGAAGGAGAAGGAGAGGAGGAGGAGGAGGAGGAGGCACAACTGGGCGCTGAGTAGTGGACGCTGTGGGCAGGGCGTGTGAAGTGGCTCGGCATGCAGGATGGACAGCTGGCCGCGACAGCAGCGGTGGCGGCGGCAGTAACAACAGCAGCAACAGCAGTGGTGGGGGCAGCAGCGGGCATTTAATACACAGGCACATTAAAGTACTCATGTCGTGGCTAAGGGAGAGAGAGAGACAAAAATAGAGAGGTGCAGACAAACACACACACACACACATGCAAAAAATCTCATGTCACCATGCAAGGCAAGCAAAACTCTCCAGTCACCCTCTAGAGCCATGGATCCTAAAGGGGAGGGAGGGAACAGGACATAGAGCACAGGGCATGCAGACCACTGGCACACAGGACACAGAAGCACACAACTCAATGGCAGCCTATGGACGTGTTCACAGGAAAGGAGTCTGCAGAGGGGGAAGGTCCACTGAGAGTTATGCACTTGGACGCAAAATGAACAGGAGTACAGTACTCAACATTATTGGTCTACTGATCAATATCACTATTTTCCTCCATTTAGTGCTTGGTCAGATAGCATTAAGTCTATGCATGTGAACAGAAGTACTAGACCTCAGGCATAGGCTTAAGATTCATCCTTCTGCCGCATCTCTATGTGTAAAATGTTCAATGTTGGAGAAAAAAACACTGACAAGATGAGTACTGCATTGCTGCAAAAGGGAGATATGTGTTCATGTGTGTGTGTAGGTTGTCCGTGTTTGTGTGTGTTATCTGTGTGTATATGTCTGTGTGTGTGTGTGTGTGAACTGCAGAGGGAGCTCTCGCCATTGACTCAAGCGCAGCAACTGTGATTGGAGGCCAAAGCGAGATACTGGCTTCCCTCCTCCTCCCTGGGGAATGTTGTGCTTAGATCTTTTACTAAGAGCTAGAACAGTTGGAGGTCCTGGCTAGGGTCCCTTATCGCCAACACAAAACAAAGGACTACAGAAGACAAATTACACTACACAGCAGGACACAGGGCAACACCGTGCTACACAAAAGGGATCTAATTTGTTTTGAGACCAAAAAAACGCTTTAGTAGGGCTGAAATCTACAGCAAAGAATAAACAATATCCACCTTCATCTATGATTATCTTTTTCTGTTGGGGTGAAACAAGAATGAATCCACATCTACATACAGTACATATAAGCACTATCCTACAGGCACATAGCACACACCCAAGGGCAAAAATGACCTTTACTATCACATGGTGTTAAGGGGGAGTAGGTGGCTCTGTACGCTACACTATTGACATGACCAGTGATGTAGTAGAGTCCCTAAGAGGCTTCTGCTGACACAGACACTGACAGTATTCACCTCCATGTGTTTAATTCTGGAAAAGACCAGAGGACTCTGCAGCCATATTAGGACTCATCATACCTGCAGGGCAAAGAGTTTAAGGGGAAACAGGGGAACAGAAAAAGCGCTGTATCATTCAAATGAGGATACAGGCCAGGTATGTCCCTCAGGAACAAATGTACCATGTAAGATTGAATTCTTTGAGCTCCACTCTCCTGTCTCTGCACAACTCCTCTTCCTACCCCACCCCAGCCCGGCTCTTCCCTCCTCTCTCCCGTCTTCCTCACTTACCTCCAGCACGAAACCAGCTCAGCGCTTAAGTGCTTCGGGAATCTGCTGAGGCGCCACTATTCCCGGACAAAAGTGCTCGCTCCGAATGCAAACAACAGCTTGAACGCCACCACATATCGTTTTTCTTTTTTCATTAAGAACTAATTAAAACGGTTTCGTTCTAATTCCCCCTCGGAATGTCGTCTTCCGATGTAATTATCTGGCATCGGAGCTGTGTGGTGCCCCAGCTTGCTGCTCAAAGCCTCCTATCATACTTCCAATTTAACTCCCTCACCTCGAAGCTTTCATTAATGCTTCGTTATGTGTTGACGCCATGCTAATAACTCAGAGAGGGCTTATTTAAAAGATAAAAGATGAGTGGGAATGCAAGCAGAAATAAATATTTTTATTTGAGGCCTGATGATGCCAAATGGCACAACAGCAAACATGAGAAAGGCTTTCAGCTCAGTTCACCAATTAAAGTGCTGGAGCACACCTAACAAGTCTCATGTGCCACGGAGATCTTTTGTCAATAATGTTTTTCGGTTTTCTTTTCTCTCAAGGGGAGAGTACAGATCTTTGTTGTATCTGCACCTAATAACAGTCTTTTGTTTCACTTTGCCGCATTCCTATTCTCGGTCTTTCACATACTGTACATTCTCTCATTATTTTTATCTCCTCCTCCTCCTCTGTCTCTCTCTCTCTCTCTCTCTCTCACACACACACACACAGAAGCACACACATCGAGGAAGAGAGAGAAATTATTACTCCTGATTACCATGACTTACTAATAGTGCTGATAAAGAAAATCGTCCTCAGCAGGCGAGGGATGGAGGACAAATGGCCTAAATGTTTAAATGTCCTCTTGCTTAATTAAGGAACTGACATGGATGAAATGACCCTGATGACAGAGAGTCAATTTCATCCTACCCCCACACAGTCTGTGGTCCATTTGTAATCGAGGCCTCTAAAAAGGTCAATATGAGATCACCCTTCATCGTCACCTACCTCCTCCTCTTCCATATTTCAGGTTTCAGATGTCATTTATTGGTCAATTCTTTGTGTATATTTGTATACTTCAGACAAAATACTGTTTCTGCTCTTTCTCTTATCGTCCCAACCATCTATGTTACTAAAGAACTGCTTCCTTCCTCTTTCATTTGAATCTGATGTGTGAGAGACGCCTTGGCTAATGCTACTGCCTGAACTTTGGATTCAGACACCCCCGCTGGTGGAAGAAAAAAGCGCACACACACACACACACACACACACACACACACACACACACACACACACACACACACACACTTACATACACAAACATAAACAGACCAAGAAAAGAAAAAAAAAGACTCCAATTGCTTTTACTTTGGAGTAAAGAGCAATTGCCGTCAGACTAGGGACAACGGTAGTTCTGAACAAGCAAGAGTCAAGGCTGGCACTGCAAACCCAAACCAATAGATTTAATGCTGTGCCTGTCTGAGTAGGGGAAACGAGGTCACCCGGGCAATCAAGTGCTCTGTGGTCTATTACGCATGACGGAGGAACTAAGTACTCCTAACACACACACACACAGTCAGACACACATATACACACACAGCAGATATAAGAGCTTTGTGAATATTTTGTGAAGGAAATGCAATTGTTGTTTGTCACACTCTGGTCCTGACCCAATGATGCTGAATCACTGGTGTCAATAGTTGTTGTTGATCGGAATATATGAAAAATCATGCTTAAGTGTTGATACTTATGTATCTTTGATACGTTAGTGTTGGACTCATGTCACTTCTAAGACCACTGGCATTGTCTGAGACAAAAGCTGCCAAATTGCATTTCTTCAATGAAATATTCATACCATCCAAAGCTGTTATCTCCCTGAAATTATATACAGTCGCTCTCTAAATGTTGCCATGGCACTTTGCAGGGGCAGAGTCTTACATCCATTGGTCAATCTGTTATGCATTGTGCAGATTTGATTTTCTAACATGACTCAGCATAGAGAGTTTTGTTCACCACAGATATTGTAATGAATGTCTGGCTCCAAAGAATGGACACAATAATATTCCCATGCGTTTAGCAGTTTCTGTTCATTTTTCAGAAACTTTGAGCAGGTTGCCCAAAAGCAACTTACAGTCAGGTTGTGTTACAAGCATTCTGCTAAACAATTCCAATTACTTTTGCAATGCATGACTAGGCTAGGCTTCACATCGATCATGTTAAAGGGTATTTCTCAATTAAGTCCTCGACAACAGACTGAGAAATGTAAGACATCAAACCAACCTGCATGGCTGGACAATCCTAAAGGCCTCAAGCTAAAAACACACCTCCGCACACCGCTAAGTAATTTGGGCTTCTAGTTGTCTGGCACCCCGCGGAGGACCTTGAGTTTCCCCTCCCCGCTGACAGCACTTGAGACGGTAGGGGGGAATGAGTGAGAGAGGGACCACATGCGCTCACTCCACACGGGCACGCCACTCGCTAGCTGGCTGGAGAAAACCCCATGCTGACTGACCAGGTCAGTCTGGTAATTACCGACCCTCTGGCAGCAGGCCTGGACTCTCTAGACCCCTCATCATTATAAGATCTCCTCATTGGCCAAACCGCCCCAGTCCTCCGTCTGGCTCTACGGACACAAAACCCAGCCAATCAGAGAGGGCCTTGAGTCCTTCCTGCACTGCTGCTGTTGTCATTATTGTCTGTGGGCAAGCTACAGGAGCTCTGTTCATTTTTGTCCCTCTCTGAGTCGGAGTGGAAAAACAAGAATATCCATAAGGGTAAATACAACTTGAAGTCAGGAAGCAAAACTTTGTATCAAAGCTTGGGTAACTACTTCATATTTGGGACAGTGGTGTAGGATACTGCTTTTGATTGCTTTTTCACAGTAACTGTGAGAGGCTCGAGCTCTTGTGGTTAGTTACTGCCGTTTATGGGAGGGTTGGACAATCAGAAGGGTAATGAGGTGAAAGTACAGTAATCACAAGTGACATGTGACTACAATACAAACCTTTAGATTTAGAGGCAGTGCAACCAACGAGACTGCAAATTGTGCAAAATGAGGCAAGTCTCCTTGGAGGATGTTGGATAATTAGCAAATTAGTATTGATGTTTTCCTGTGCTAACTACATTAATTGGCCATCGGGACTGCAGTCTTGGTCTTTCTGTTATACACTTATGATAGTTTTTACCATTTCTATTTAACTGTACCTATTTGCTGTTTTATACATTGCATATTGAGGCTCAGATTGCATATTTCATTTTATCCCCCATCTCAGAACTGTGCATTAAAACATGAATCCATGCACGTGCATAAATCTGAATAAAATCCCATTTTTTCAATTACCATTTTGCTTTGCTAGACAATTAGACTATGACTGCTTAGAGTATGACTGCTATGTACAGTCCTCTCCATGTAAGTGTCTCTCAGCAAACCTCTGAGCGACTCATTTTCCTCTGCATTTATCCCACCTACACACATCCCATCTCCGTTTCAGGAATCTCAGCGACTCACACATTTAGACCAGCGCATTTGAATGTCTGAATTATGCCATTAGTTTTGTAGTTTTCACACACATTCTCTCAATTCCCCATTTTAAGCAACCATTCAAATGCTTTCAGGAAATGCACAACGCTCTTTACTTTAACCTGCTTAGCTTTAATGCGGCATCACTCCTTAACAGTGTGTACCCGTTGCATTCCTTTAAGGTTCTCTCCAGTGTAACTCATAAACACGCACGCACACACACACACACACACGAGAGGCCAGATGCATTAGCGGCAGCCCCAGCAGTGGCTAGTCCGGCAGTGCAGCAGCCTTCTCCACAGCCCTGCGAGAGCGTGAGCAGAGAATGAGAGGCACTCCAATAGCGACGGCTGAGACAGGTTTGGTAATAGCCATCTCAGCCGGATGCCTCTCAGTGGACCGCGCATTTGGGTCATATCTCAGTGTGCTGCCTTAGCCTGGCACCTCAAGACAATGATTGACCCCCTTCTCCCCTTTCTTATTCTATTATCCCACCTTTCAGACGTGCTAGCAAAGGCCTCCCCGCCAAGCAAATCCTATAAAAATGTCTGGCGGGGTGTGTGTGTGTGTGTGTGTGTGTGTGTGTGTGTGTGAGGCGGCCGAGGCAGCACGGAGGTCAGGTGACTGACTGGTTGAAAGAGTTGCTAGCGAGTGGAGAGAGGAGGGGATGTAAATGGCCCCCTCGTCCCTCATATGCTGAAATGACACTGTTCTGTAGCGTGGCCCAGATGACAGCGCGTTGCCTAGGAGTGATGTGGGTAATTTACTCTGCGGAGGGGCAGAGATGAACACACACCCATTTACTGAGGACGGGCGTTCAGTCTGTGGTGACTGCAGCACACTAACAGAGAAGGGAAATGACGTCTCTCGATCTTATCCTGGTGCTTAGGAAACTGAAGTTCCTGTTTTTGTACAGGCCAATTACCTGCTTGGATCTGATTAGAAGGGAGACAAGAGAATGGACTATATCCCCTGGCCTCAATACACACATTTCTTTTGGTGTGAACGCCTGTTTGTCTAATTACTTTCTGTTTGGCCTAACGCCTAGCACTACTTGGCATCTTGTTACACTATTCAATGTGAATATTGTATCAAAGGACCTTTACATACCAGCATCCAGAGCGCAACGGTGCAATGAACTGTTATAATACATATAGCTTAGTGGTTATATTTCATTGTTTTAACATGAAAGCAAAAAGTGCTGTAATCAATTATTTTTCTTAGGATGGCTGCTGCAGAAGTCACTGGTATGTGAGAGACCTTTGTTTTGTACCTAGCTAAACATTATAAGACTACTGCTACTAGGTTAACTAGAATAGCTACTCTATAACTCATCTCCAAAGATGAGGCTGGACAGTACCTGGAAAGAGTCGAATCTGAAAATCTAGATTCTGTAAATCAAAGAGCAAAGGAAGAAAGGGAGGAAAGGAATAAGGGAGGGAGAGAGAGAGAGTGAGGGAGGGAGAGAGCACAAGAAAAAGAGAGACAGAAAAAAGGCATAAAAAATTAACTGAAGTCAGGAGAAAAAAAAGGAACAAACTCAAAGGCTGACAGCAACAAAAGACCAGAGCTAGGGGGAGGGAAAGAGTGAGACCTGGCAACGGCTCTTCAAATGTCAGCAGTAATTGCTGTCGACCGATATAAAGGCTTGTCGCTCTTTTTCGGATGTTCTGTCAATGTGTTGCCTCGCACTGGAAACAATCAGATATCTCCTCTGATATCTGTGCGAGCAAGATTAAAAGCCATCATGCTACACCATCTTGACAGATGTAAAGGCTCTTCAGTCAAACTGGGCGACATCTAATGCGCTTCAAAAACTGACTAAGTCCCAGACTGGGTATGTCTGTCTGATTGATCTGTGGGGAGTTTTAACTTCTGAGAAGTTCAAACTAGTGAGAGTAAATTGCACTGGTAAATACTTTGAGTTTGTGTAGTGTAGTGTATAGGTACTATGCGTGTGTGTGTTTGTGTGTGTGTGTGTGTGTGTCTATACACATGAAAGCTGCAGTGGTATTTTCGGGTAAATGTAATACCTAGCATCTTACGAGGTTACTGTGCACAGGAGAGGGTCAGGCTTCTCCCAGCTGTAAAAACGTCCTCCGGATGATTCAGTGGATATTAAATTCATACCATAAAGAGTGACCCACCGAGGAGGGAGTGAATTCTCCCAACATGGAGGCTAATATACAAGTGCTAACAAGAGGGGAGTGCTAAAAGGAATGCTCTCTGCGAGAGAACATGAAGGAAGGGGGAGCTGTCAATGTGAGGGAGAGAAGGAAAGGAGCAAGAGGAGGAGAGGAGGAAGGAGGAGACCTCTAGAGGGAGAGTGAGTTCAAAAGGAGAGAGGGAGTGAGACAGGGAGAGGCAGTGACTAGAAAAGGAGCTCATCCGCAGGGGAGAAGACATGATTGTTGAAAGGAGTTTCAGTGAGAGCTGAGACCTACTCTAACGGGAGGTTGGCTGACGGTTCTCAGGGATTCTTTCTGGCAGGTTAGTGCTGAAGAGGAGGTAGGGGGTTGGGTTAGAGTCTTACCTCCTGTAGCAGGTCTGCTTGCTCTATGGCCTTCAGGACGTTCTTCTTGGAGGTCTCCTGCGCCTCGCCTCCCAGCAGGAACTCGTCCAGGATGAAGTAGGCTTTCTCAAAGTTAAAGATGATGTCTAGCTCACACACCTGCAGCCCAGGAAGCCTCATCACACACACACACACACACACACACACATTCACACACATCCACACACAGTCCAACAGTCTCCACATTATGTTTGCTTTACACCATCTCTATTTGAAAGTATGTGTGTGAAGTCTAAGTCATCAACTTACATTAAAAAATGTTTAGATAAATATGTACTGTGCATAGGAACACATACACTGCCAAAATACTTATCCAGCAGCTCCACATATCGATGGATGATTTCCAGGGTGATCAGCTCGTTGTCCTGGTCCTCTATAGCGCAGCAGAAATACAGGCTGGCGTATCTGAAACACAAAGAGAGAATTTCGCCTTTTTTTTA
Source organism: Alosa sapidissima (assembly GCF_018492685.1). NCBI lineage: Eukaryota > Metazoa > Chordata > Actinopteri > Clupeiformes > Clupeidae > Alosa > Alosa sapidissima. The sequence goes on along the minus strand of NC_055968.1, from coordinate 20,560,624 downwards.
GAGCGCTTTCAGCCGCAGAGGACAGCTTTCACTGTGACAGATGGGCAAACTAGTCCATGAAAGGAACGCCATTCATGAAGGTGGATCGCCAGAACAGAGGACCCCTCTGGCATGACAGGGCAGATAAGACTGCAGAAAAGGCTTTCATTATCTGACGACGGAAACAGAGCAGCTTTGGGATTGAATGGGCATATATGCGAGTGTCAGTCTGTGTGTTTATTTGTTTGTGCATGCACTCTTTTCTCTGTATGCATTTATGTGTGTATGCATGCATTAGTGTGTGCATGTGTGTGTGTGTGTGCGCATGCACTCTTGTATCTGTGTTTGTGGGTGTATGCATTTATGTGTGTATGTGTGTTTGCATGCATTAGTGTGTGCATGTGTGTGTGTGCATGCATCAGTGTGTGTGTGTGTGTGTTTATATGTGCGTATGTATGTGTGTGTGTGTGGTCAAAATTACTCAAAGACAACTGGTGTGAGACTGCAGCTTTATTCACGATACCGGGAGACTGTTACCCACATCAAATGTCAAGTAACAATCCTACACATAGTATGTATATAGTAAAAGTATATATACTTTTTTGATCCCATGAGGGAAATTTGGTCTCTGCATTAAACCCAATCGGTGAATTAGTGAAACACAAACAGCACACAGTGAACACACAGTGAGGTGAAGCACACACTAATCCCGGCGCAGTGAGCTGCCTGCTACAACGGCGGCGCTCGGGGAGCAGTGAGGAGTTAGGTGCCTTGCTCAAGGGCACTTCAGCCGCGGCCCACTGGTCGGGGCTCGAACTGGCAACCCTTCGGTTATAAGTCCAGAGTGCTAACCAGTGGGCCACGGCTGCCCCCCAAAAACATCTCTGGGTGTTACAAGACCCCATAACCTTCTAATGGCCTAGACTATGTTTGTGTCCTTGGGGTGAAGTCAATCAGACACCCTACAGCAAACAGTCTTCTCACTCTGGAAATTTCTACAGAGGGAGACTTTGGATGACACAGGGGTTATTCCTATTCCATGTGTGTGTGTGTGTGTGTGTGTGTGTGCTCATGTGCATATGTGTATCACTTTGCCTTTAAAGATGCTAATGGCTCTATGCATGCTACTCATTTGTCTTCCTCACTGCCTCCAAACTGGAGACAAAGCACAAACAGAGAACACTTCCCCTCGCTCCGCATGTGATATATTGCCTCTCTGCTCATTCACAAAGTGCTGACTATGCATCTTTTTATGCCACTCCCGCCCCCTCTCACACACATTCCCCTGAAATAAAGTATTGCTGTTTTCAGCATATAGGATATTCATTTGACCGACTGGCGAGGGATGCCAATGTCTCCATCCCCCTCACACTTCACTCTCAATGCTTTCTCTCCCTCCCCTTATTCTCCCCTCTCTTCCGATAACCTTCTCCCAGACAAGAATTATTTCAGCATGTGACCGCCACCGTGCAGACAAGTGACTCGATGAAATTCCACGGGGGGGGGGGGGGGGGGGGGGGTAAAGGGCACACAAGACTCTGAAGCGGGGATCACACTGAAAATAACAAAGCGGCAGCAGTAAGCGTAACACAACGCTCAGACCATAATAAGTTCTATCTCGTTCCTAAGTAACACACACGGTTTGCCTAAACTGACGCTTGTGTTGTGCTTTACAAGAGGCTTACTTGTCTCTTTTTGCTTTTGATAGAGCCATGAAGCAAAAATACCCAGTCTAGTCACATACAATATCACATACAATATCACTTCCCCTGTGTGATCCTAAAAAAAGAGGAAGAAGAAGGTGTTGCAGATATGATAATAACATTAACAAATAATAACATTAGTTTCTTGAGTGTGCAGCGAGCCAGCGGAAGGGTCTTGTTTCGCCCTGAAGGGACTTATTTTCCCATGATGACCGGCGTTCTATACATCATCCCGCTTATTATACGGCTACTTGCCAAAAGGAAAAAATAAACTCCATGATATGTCTCTTTACACTTATTTGTTACCGTTTCGTCGTGGCTTTTGCCAAGAAACAAATAGTTCGCAACACACGCTGAACTTGAATCAAACATTCTTTAGAACACAGCTGATCAACCGTCTGCTTTCACTTTTGAATGAAGTTCCAAGCACAAACTCCGTTGCCATTGACAGCGGTCATTCTTGTTTTCAGAAGTCCTTTCCCAAGAAATAATGACCGCTAGAACTTTCGGAAATCCCATTCAAGTCAATGGAGCATTCTACTTGCATTGTGAAGAGCCGTATAATAACAAATAATAACATTAGTTTCTTGAGTGTGCATGTTCATCTTGCACTTCAGCCCTGAGTGTAACAGCATGCAGTGCAGTGTGAATATGTGTGCAGCTCTCTTCATCACGAACAGAGCTCCAAGTAGTTGGTAGCCCTGCAGCCACCAGCTCTGGCTGCCTCCTTCTCACCATCAAAGGTGGAAATATTGACACAGCTCCCAAGTCAACACGACCTGCGTTTCTATCTATCATGAAAGGATGACCTAGCCTACAGTGTCATACAGTGTCAAGTGGCTTGACAGGATTTTAAAGCTCTATGAGGACCACTGGGCATTTGTCACCAGTGTATACAGTGTGTACCATGTGCAAATACATTGCAGTTGCAAGTGCCTGAGTTGAATCTTATCCACCACTTACCCCAGAACGACTAGCACTGCAAGGATATCCTCCTATCCTGGAAATAGATTATTTATTTATTCATATACAACATGCGCACATTAATATATGTCCATAAAAATGTCATTTTCATAGTGTACGAAAGTGGGGAGTGTAAGAAAGGGCTCTATTCTCTTCATATATTTGAAAGCATTCCTCTACTTGCAAAGGCTCTATGCTTCAGTAGCATATTATATTAAAATCAGGGGGGACCAGATTTGATTGCAAGCTTAAGCAGTTTATAGAAAACAACTCCGTAATCTCATTTCATTATTGAGGGTTTAGCCCCACAACACAACTGCTCCAATTCCATAATCATCACCTAAAGCTTTGGAGGCATATTCTGGGTATGCTACCTACACACACAGCGACAAGGAAAAACTAAAAGCTAAACTAACTAAACACATTGCTATATTACTTTGCTCTCATCACAAAAGAGGATCTATATGCTGTTCAGATTCAAATCTCTCTTACACAACTGTCTGGAAAGAGTGCAAGTGCTTGCCTGGCGAGTAGTAAGCAAAGCGGGTCAAAGGGTTGGCGCTTGTCAAGTCTGCCAAGTATGCGCTTAGAGACTAAACTCTGGCCTGTGGCTCTTACTGAGTCTCAAGAGTGCTGTTCAACCTCATGAAGCCCTGAAATGAGAAGCAACGGACTGTGTTATGGAAATGAGGAAGGGGGGGGGGGGGGTATCAGCTGGCGGAGGTCTTGATTACCACGCTGACAGAATGTTGCATCCGAGCAAATCTGTTTATAATTGAGCACTGGGCATTGCAACCAGGGGGCCTTGAGCAAGGGTGGCAAGGATTCTCTGTTACTCCTGGGTGCTCTTTATGGATTTCTCTTCTGCTCAACCCTATTCCCCCAGCAGCAGTTTTGTCTTTCTGATGTTCAGTTTCAACTGTGTCTCTCTCCCTCTCTCTCTGTCTCTCTCTCTGTATGTCTCCATCATCTCTGAAGAAAGAATTCTCCCTTTTTTCTCCTGCTGCTTGTGTTTTCCTCTCTCACGCTCATAAATCACACCAGTCGGAGCGTCCTCTTGGCCGAGTGCAGCAGACCTGTCACTGTTTTCGCTAGGGCGATGTCTGTGTTACAGACTCTACCTGCCAAAGGGACGTGCCGTGAGGGGGCTCGGGAGTCAGCGCACTCCGTGCAGTCTCCACCCGACCGTGGCGCAGAGATAACAGCCAGGACGCTCCACCAAATGCTGCGCTCTTCGAATGACAAACACGCCCCTGCCACTCCATTAGATTGCCAAGCACGTCTGTCTTATTTAATGTGGCAGGAAGCTAATGAGGATTAGCTTGGCAAACAATGACGAGTACATATGAGCATGTTTTTTATCTGCCGCGAAAGGTCAGTATTAATTTACCGCCATCGCCGTGACTGTAGCAGAAGGAGGGTTCTGCACGTCTCTCCCTGAGCCCCGTTGAGGATGCAGGCAGCTCGGTGCACGTTTGTCTGTTGTGGGTCTGTTTTGAGTGGCTCCGGCAAAAAGGGGAGCTCGTTTTACATTCGTTGCCACTCTCGGCCTAAGGTGACCCCTGCGTCTCTCCTTGGATTTCTGATGCTCCAGTTCCTGATTAAATTTCTGTGAGTAACAGAGAACAGAAACACCCTTGACGGCTGTGTCCTCTAGCACACCTTTTAAATCAAAGGAATAACACCCATGAGAAAATGCAGCAACATAGAAAACACTACAGGCCTCACAGAATAAACAATGACATTGCCAGTGTGAAGGCAGCATTAATCAGTGCTGAAACTGACCGCATGTCTTAAAGACATGGGTGTTGAGACCTGGATCTGTAACCTAACACCAAGAAAAAAACACTAATGCACCACCAATCGAACCACATCCATGTGTATGAGCTGGGGCTGTTTGTTGTTTGGCAGAGTGCGGTCATCTCAATTCGCACTTGATTGGCAGGCCGGTGGCTGTGTGGTGCCACCTCGTATGGGTCACGGTGGCTCAGCCCACATGAAAAGCCCCAACCCATTGGTTGGCACGGCAACTGTGAATAATGAGGCGAGAAAAATGTTCTCTCTTTTTTCTTCTCCCCCAGCAATCCAGGCGTGCCACTGCTTTCATCTTTTCTTTTAACCCCAGCTTAACTCTCAACGGCCTGAGCATGCCGCCTCACACTCCGTCAATAACATGAAAGACTAAAAGAAAACAAAAAAACAAGCCGATTCTAGCGACTCTTGGTTAAAATGTCACACCCTCACTGCAATACTACAGTAGAAACAGGTGACACCGCACCTGTAAGTTATACTGAAAGCTCTTCAAATCTAATGCATTTCCCCTGATTTTATGATAAGGCTGGCAACATGTTGTGTGCTTGCATAAGTTAGCATTATAGTATTAAACAGTAATATGTTGACAGGGCAATAGGACTAACAAAACCAACTTGATAAACACACAGGTGCACTGCACTTCTCTCCTGCCTCTCTGTAACTCCACTGACACTTTGGGCGTGCGTAACCAAACAGATCAGCCACACCAACCTTTTGTAAACAATCTTGAGGTCTCGCCATTCGAGAAAGCTGCACATCTTGGGCTTGCGCGCCAGCACGGTCTGCACCAGCTCCCGGGTGATCTTCTTCTTCTCCTTGTCAGACAGGGGTACATACCACTTCTGCAGCCTCAGCTTTCCCTGCCGACTGAACAGCAGCATGAACTGCATCTGGGGAGAGGGAGAGGAACGGACAGGGGCAGGGATGGGGAGACAAGACGGGAGACCGCAGGGGCAGTGATTATGGCAGCACCGGGACAGGGAGGGAGACGGAGACCGGACACAGACAAGAGGGCAGCGGAAAGGGAAGGCCAGGGTCAAAGTTCATAAGGGGGACATGGCAGCATTTAAAAATAAACAGAAGAGATGAGATTAAGGAGATGCACACACAAACACATAGGAGAAATGGTGGTACGGTGGTGTTGGTTAGAGGGGTGGGGGGCGTAGAGAAGAAACACAGGATTCTTTTCCATCCCAAAATGTGTATGTGAATGATAGCACCCAAAAACACAGACTAGAATGAATTAGGCTAACCTATGACAGAAGAGCTTCACGACCTCTACAGAATCGATAATGTTATCCAAGGATACATGTACTCCAAGGATACATGTTGACCTAGATACTAACTGACATTATAACCCTATCATAAAACACATTGATAATAATAAAACATTATTCACTCTGTCACAGGGAGTGGAAGGGCGACATCGAGGAAGTCTGTCTCTCACAATACTGTAGCAGAATATAATAGAATGGACAGGGAGACTCATTGGCTATGTTTAACACGCTCGAATTCAGAACGTGAATTATCTGTTTATTGCCTTGGCTAGAGACCGCATCTTGGACTGTGTAGACACAGTACACGCACGGCATGTTGATACGAAGTAAAAAAAAAAAAAAAAACCTGCACTCGCCCCCAGTTACCCGCATCACTTGACTGTTTACAAATGAGGGATTACACAATTGTACCAGCCCGGTCGTTAAACTAATAACATCTCAACTTAGAACCCAATAGTAACCTGGTCGGTGTTGGTTTCACAAGCGCTCGATGTAGTTCAGGCTTAGTAGTAAAATACTATGTCGTGTTATATTCTGATCCACCATGTTTACTTTCAAGTTCATTCAGTTAACTAGTTTATAGCTAATTATACCACACCGAGACGGTAAGAAACGTGGGCAGACGACGTCAAGTGTAAATCTACACTTTTGACAGACAGCAGCGCGCGACAGTTCAGCATAAGCTCCAATGAGCATATTTGTATTTACAGAGGTCTGAATTCTGAAGGTACTCACCATGGACCTTAAACGACAGTCTTTCCAGGTAAATTAAGAGCGCACACCCAACGTGGTGCTCACACTGATTTCAGAGTTTTTGTATTCAGTGTATTCCTGTCACAGGGTTCCCTTCGGTTTTGTCTCTAAGACGGAGCTACCCTGGACCGTCACTTGGCCGTTATTTCCTCATTGGTTTAAGGATTACTTTAAAAATATTCATTGGTCAAGTCCTGCCGTTATCCCCGCCTATACTCGCCTAGGATTGAGTATATGGTCATGATTCGCTGTAGTATATGTCAATCTAATTTATGTCAGTCGCAATGTCGTTTCAATAAGCCTCATGGTTTCTAAAGAATAACACAGTAAGGACCAACAACTATAATAGCATTCTGATAATACTTTATCTCTAAAATTAGATTCGTAATAGATGGCATTGCACATATGAGCTTATAGCACAGTTATGTCCGGTCAGGGGTTAGGCCTACATTAGATATGTTCTACATTTCAAAGATTTACCAGTTCTCAATTTTGGTTTCAATTGTGCCCTCTTTCATGAGTGCCGACTGAGGGCAACTACATGAGAACCCTCTACGCGTTATGGATTTCTCAATAACATTGAACATGGATATTACGCATTTTACGCAAGCACGTACCCAGACTGACTTGAGGAAGCATGAACTTCACGGTGATTTAAAGATCACAGAAGTAATGTGCAGAACTAGAACGCCCCCTTCTGTCCGTTAAGAGGACACGATATTCGACAATGCTAAATGGAAAATGTGTAACCTTAACCTATAGGCCTTTTTGGAATAAAATAGTTTGTAATAGCAACTCTGTGTTGTTTGTTTGTTTTGAAGGCAACTGTTACATTTGCCCTCAACAATTATTCACGTCGCTGCGTCCTATTTAGCCTACAATGGAATTCACCGTTTCGATTTGTTGTTTGGTGCGTAAAAGAGTGTGTGTGTGTGTGCGCGCACGTCTGTGACCGAGATAGCCCGTTGACCCATTATAGACCATAATAGACCCACAAGAGACCCTACATGACGTTCTTGTTACTCCACCATTTTATCCACTAGATGGGAGTATCCACACATTAGTCCTCAAAAACCTGTTATCAAGGCTGTTAGTGTCCCAATTCCAACTGTGTGGTTTAGTGACAAACCTGGATAAATGATCTCGGAATAAGTGGTGAACCTCATGGAGCCTTCTGTCTTCATTCTCCTACCAAAACCAACCCATGGGTCTCTTTTTGGCAGTTTGCCATTTACTATAAGGTAACCACAAATTTGGAATATGACCTCTGAGTATTCGTTCCTCCTGTCATACCCAATTGCCTTACAGATCTTATCACATATTAATGTTGCAATACTAGAGACAGAGTTAAAAAGCTAAACTTGCATATATTGCCAAGCATTAATAACTTGTCATAGGAACATGCATATACACTCACTGCACCATATTGAAATAAATTCTTATTGAATACAGTTATACAATTATTTGTGTTATTTAACCATTTTTCAGTTGTGTGTATTCAAACATTTGTATATGCATAGCAATTGCACATACATTTAGACTGCATGCGTCACACATGAGTGTGAATACACATGCAATCACACAGAACAGCGGTCAAAGGCAGAGTGAGCCTAGCTTGACAGAGGGCCCTGACAAGCTGAACGGTGAAACTAAATGGTTGCTATTAGCACCGCTCATACATCATGACAACCCATGACAAGCTTTCACAAGAGTCACCCTATGACCTGATAGCACAAGCACATGGTTTATATATCTCCCATTATTCAAAATGAAACAACCCAACACAAAACAGCCTATTCTAAATAAACACAACTTGTGAATATCAATAAATACAATGATAATCCAAGATTAGACATCATAAATATTGTCTTTGTTTTGATTCAAGTGAATCCCCATCACAAAAAAGAACATTGAGAGATCTGTTGAGAACGTTGACCTATCAAATCCTAGTCACTGAACTACTTTATAGGTGTCAGTACTCTAAACAGCGCCACTAACTAAATTGCCAAATGAAAATGCACCAAGTATGTCCCATAATATGCCCTTTGAATCAGTGGCTGTAGTGTTCAGGCCACATTTCACTGACAAAAGTTGCTAAATGTCCAACACAAAAACATTTTCCAGCCACCATTGACAAGTCCTGCATACAATATTATTCCCTTAGGGTTCAAGGCAAATAACAATACGTTGGGTTATTGTAGTTACCTCCCTATGTTACAAACCATTACACCCAATACCTAGTAGGCCTATCTATAGACATTTACAGCCAAATGCCACCTGCATTGGTTTGGTCTGAGCTCTCTGGAATAGCTCTCGAGACCTACAGGGTGAAATTCCTTACTGGGAGCATGGCAAACTCAAAGACCCCCTTTTGCTATGCAGGGAGTTTTCAGCTTCTAGGGACTAGGGAGAGAGGAAAAAAGAATAAATAATGAATGAAGGATAAAAGCTGTTATTTTTACATCCAGGCAGCTGAGAAATCAGAAATGGGTCTTCCAGAGGCAGTGCTAGGATCACATCAGGTTGCTAAGCAACAGTCACATATGCAAGACCCCCCCCCCCCCACACAACAGACCGTCAGTAAAGTCTTTAAATATAGTGGTTAGCCCAGGCCCTAATGAACCTTTACTTTGTTCTGCCAAAGTTTTTAAAAGGACAAAGGCATGTGGCGTGAGTTTATGGAGATTACCATATGCAGTCAGATTACCTAGAGCAAAAACAGGGAAAGGATGCATTTAGCCAAGTTACGGAAAGAGCAGCAACTTGTGTTTGGTTGAATGAACAACCTGGTGGACAGGTCATTTAGCTACACTTTCAAGACATTGATCATGAGGACACACACACCTGGTCATATCCTCAGGAACCCAATTAGATGTACAAGACAACCAAATCCAAAGATCATAGACCAAAACCATATGGATGGACAAGGAAAGTCAAACAGGTTTGACTCCACAACAGTCAAGATCAATATTAAACTTGATAACCAGGACCTAGACCTCAGGAAATTCTCCAAGGCATTTAAAAGTATATTGACGTTTATTGAACACTAAATAAAATGTACATCACTGAAACATTTATAAAAAACATTAGACATGAAATCTCATGTTCGGGCGGTGTGAACGTCCTTCCCCCACTGAAGTCGTTGCAGTGCCGAGAGAACCTCTCGCTGCGTTATGGCACCCCGCTTGTTGAACTTCGACAGCCGGGCTGCTTCAGCACCAACCAACTCAGCAACACGTGAAACGTCTCCTTTAGGCAGGAACACCGTAACGTCCACGTTCGGATGGCTACCCTGTTTAAAAATATAAATTATTTTGAACCAATTGGTCACACAGAGAATGTTTAAGAAATGTTTCAACTAACCTCTTTCTGAAGCTTATAGATATAGTTTGAAAACGCCCTTGTCCGCTTCTTGTCACGTTTCTTCGGTTTCCTGGACTCCTTAGATTGTTTTGGCCAATGGGTCATTGTTAGAGTTTAGTCGAGCCAAAAACCAGTTCAAGTAAAAAGACGCTCCGGAGTTTCAGAGAGATCTCATGCATTGGGTCTGAGTATGAGCTTTATCCATATCGATTATGGAAACAGCAGGTGTATTCATTTTGAGATAATTAGCCCACTTCATCACGGTAGATTGCTGGCAAAAGAGATGCCTCCTATCCTTCCGTTCACTTCGCATACGTAGGCCTATCTGTCACCATGATCACATAGGCCTACGCAACTAAAATAGGCGAGAAAGACGTATGACTGCTTAATCTAAACTGATTTGCACAAAATTACAAATGTGCAAATTGTGTTTTTATTATTCAAATCACACAACCCTCTAGAAACATGTCATCAAAATGTGGTTTGTCATGTGAGATTGCCAAACAGCTGGATTGGGATAATAGCAAACAATAATTTTGCACTGTTGTCCTCAATCCTTACCATGGCAGCACTGCTTTCCACGGAGCACACATCTTTGACCTGGCAAAAATATCAAAAATGGATCGTCTTTTCCCAAAATCAGGCAATCAGCATATCATTAATCTCTGCGGTTATCTTTTCATCGTACGGTTATTCTGCACTAGATTGGCCAAATTGTAGATGAGCAGCTTTGGGTGTGGTTGTATAGAGAGATAAAGGGTATTAAGAGAGGCAATGGGAGCTCGGTGGATTATTCTAATCCAGTGCGCTCGCCTCAGCCCTCAACGCAAGACCTGCCGCATTCAGGCGTGGGGCAACCATGAAGATCAAGACAAGACGAGTGGCCCTGTTGGCTATCCTGCTCTTAACCCAAGGTATGTGTACCCATCTGTGCGGTGATCCTCACTAACGTCAGTGGCGGAAGTGTGTGCAGAGGCTCAACTGCCCTCCCTTTGGCCTAAGGATGGCCTTAAGATAGACCTGAATGGATCTGTGCAAACTCTTTTGCTCTCTGCTCCTCTTTGCGCTATTACTGTCGATAGGTCTCCATTTTGGTAAAGTAGTGGGTCTGCGGTTGTGGGATTTGTGTTTTGTGTTTATGTTTTTGTGATTTTTGCCCTTTAATGTGATTAAACAGGATTATCTGTGATTGTTTAAGTAAGCAATGTCACAAGTAGTTTTCAGTGAAAAGTTATTGTGTGTGTGTGTGTGTGTGTGTGTGTGTGGGGGGGGGGGGGGGGGGGGGGGGTATTAATATGTGTCTTTTCAGTTTGTGCGCATAATTTAATGCAGAATGATATATGTATATGCACATTGGTTGATAATGTGATGTATATATCAATAGCTTTTTGTCAGTAAAAGAAAAGTAAATGTCTCTAATTGCCAGATGGTGCTCTTGTGACGTCTGGTTAAAAAGTGCTTGTCATGCTGTAATGTCATTGGTTCAGTCCCTCTTTCTAACTGTCCTTGCATGCATTCTACTTACCGGCATAGCGTTAATTGGAGTTAACACTCAGGAGGTAAGAGCTATTTATCCCTTTGCTCTCTCCACATATCTACCACACTCCTGTACCGACTTACCGACTTACTCACTTGAGGCCTACTGGTCATCATTGGTTATGTGGGTTTGTGTGCGTTACAGGAGGAAGAGCAGGAGGAACAGGAACAGGAACCGGAACCAGAGCAGGAAGAAGAGCAAGAGGAGCCAGATATTCAAGAAGAGGAGTCCATCGAGACTTGGACAGGAAGGGCCTGCACGTGTGACTGCGAGGGGGGCTCCCCGTCCGGGATCCCCACCTTCGCACCCATCGCTACTGTGGCTCCGCCCCCACCCTCCCGCTACTTCCTGGAATGCATGCCAGGTGAGCGAGCCCTTGGCGTGAGAAAGTGAGTGATCTTGGCCTACTTAAGCCACTCTAGGCAAGCGGGGTGTCTGTGGCACACCACTTGGGCATGCTGCAGTAGGCAACAGCTAGGATGGTAATAGACGAAGTTCGCCTACAAAAAGGACCCAAAGCTGCCATATTTGCCCATATAAGGACAACCAGGTATCATTTTTGCCTATAGAAGGAAATCTGGATCTTCTTCTACGACAAAGATGGCAGCTTTAGGCCCTTTTTGTAGGTGGACTTTAAAGGTCTATGGCATCATGCCTCTGTGAGTAGCCTAATGCACCTTTACGCAGCCACTATTTTTTTTAACCTTGAGTCACATATGCACATATACCTGGTATTAGCATTTGTCTGTACTCTGACATCTATGCACCAAAGTAATCCCGCTGCTTAAACTAAGGCATTGTATTGGATGGATAATAGCTATATGCGCAGTGGTTCACCAAAGGGAACATGGCAGACAAGCTTGATGGTTACTGCCAATATACTCTGATCCCTGGCATCACATAATAATCTATAATCCAAATATGCCTCTCCGGTCATTGGATGAGTAGGACTGATAAAGAGGAGATGGAATAAAAGCACTGAACTGAAAAGGAGGAGACAAGATGAGGGAAATAAAGCAAGAAGGCAAGACAGCATGGCAGAGAGGCTGGGTGCCAGCAGCTAAGCTCATTACTTGTGCAGCAATGTGATGCACAGATTACAGGGCTGAAAATAGGGCCTGTCCTTCTCCCAATCCCAAAAAGAAAGGGACAGAAATAAGGCTGGCACGAGAGCCCACATGAAGAGCAAATGGCTCTCAAAAATGCTCTGGTTCACCCCCTCGCCACCTGCTCTCTGATAACTTGATCAGAATAAAGCGAGGGAAATGTGAAAAGAGAGATTAATGAATTATCTGCTGCCTGCATGATTTATGTTGTGTAGTCATATAAAAGATAACAAATCAGTAATTGGCTTTATTGTTCTGTAGTTGCAGGATAAACCTGAAGGAATGCAAAGCAAAGTAATAGTTGCCAATAGCTTTGGTTTATGTGACTGACTGCTTGCCCAAAACTGATGAATAGTCATTTAGCTTTCTTTGCCATGACCACTGGTGATACTATGTACAACTGAATGTCATGGCAGCTGATACTTGGACCACATGCCGTCTCTAAATAGCTTTTAGAGGAGTCACTCCAAATCCCGCTTGCCATGACAACATGCATGTCACCAGAGCATACACTACTCACAAAAAGTTAGGGATATCTGGCTTTTGGGTGAAATGTAATGTTTCAGTACAGAAAGTACATGTTGGACATGCGCATTCAAAAGTTTAGAGAAGGTCACATTAAGTTCACCTGTAAAGGTTATAGTGGATTTTAGGTTCATCCTGAAATTTCACCCACAAGCCAAATATCCCTGACTTTTTATGAGTAGTGTATCTTCAACTACACAAAGAAGGGGATACTGAAGAAAACTCTGAACTCTGAATCTGATTTGATTTTAATAATACCTAGAGAGGAATGGCAACAACCTCTGTTTTTCTTTTCTCCTTCAGAGTGTCCATACCACCAAGCCCTCGGCTTCGAGTCTGGCGCAGTGACTTCCGATCAAATCAGCTGCAGCAAACAAGAGCAGTACATCGGCTGGTTCTCTTCCTGGACTCCTGAAAAGGCTCGTCTTAACAGCCAAGGCTATGGGTGAGTGCCAACTCTTAGGCCATCTGAGCTAATGGACTTCCTTCCACATTACAGGGCGTCAGGGACACACACTAAGGAAATTAAGGTCAGGTTCAGGTTAAATTTAGGATTGTTGGGAACTGGGAGATAAATTTAAATAACCTATGCTTATCTAGCATAGACTGTAATGATCAAAATGGAAATGCACATGGCAAATTTACATTAAAATCTAAATGCCAACTTTTCTTTTCCAAGGTGTGCATGGCTTTCAAAGTTCCAGGACACCAGCCAGTGGCTCCAGATTGACCTAAAGGAAGTGGGTGTGATTTCTGGCATCCTGACCCAGGGCCGCTGTGATGCGGACGAGTGGATAACCAAGTACAGCGTCCAGTACCGCACAGATGAGAACCTCAACTGGGTGTACTACAAGGACACAACAGGGAACAACAGGGTGAGGCACACCGTCAACTTAAATAGTGACAGCTTTCTTGTAGTGACTCATTTCATCGTTTCATTCAAAGTACTAACGGTACAATCAATCATCTATTGTTATATTGCTAATGCTCTCTTCTGTACTTTCCAACCTGTGAAAACATCATTGATATCCATTCATCATCCACATCATATCCACTCCACAACGAATAGGTCACACACATGACCCTTGTATGTTCCTACCAATAAAAGCATTAGGAGACTGTTCTGCAGGTTTGGTGAAGGGATGATGGGGAGTTCTAAGTGTTCTCATGGGTTCTTCCTGCTTCACCAGGTGTTCTACGGGAACGCAGACAGGTCCTCAATGGTGCAGAACTTCCTGCGCCCGCCAATCGTGGCACGCTACATCCGCCTGCTGCCCCTGGGCTGGCACACGCGCATTGCCATCCGCATGGAGCTGCTCATGTGCCTCAACAAGTGCGCCTGAGCTTCTGGAAGCTTCTGAGGCCCTGGTCAACCAGACCTGATTATTTACCTTACTCTCCTCGTTCCCCTGCCCACAGAAAGAGTAGTGCTAACAGTTAATCGTGTCCCCTTGTCCCCTTCTTCGTGTTCCCACCTGTCCAACACCTACTCATTTTTTTGGTTTGTTACTCTAAAAACATGTGGCCAATGGTGACAACACACTTGATGTGTTGGGTTAAAAAGAGCTTTTAGATGGGGGAAGTGAACCATTGAAATTCCATTGGAAGAATGTGCAATGTTAGTTATCCTATCCATGTGTAACCCCTGGATTAACCGGATGAACGGGATAAAAGTGATGAGACACTTTGGCGGATAGAACATGCAGGTGCTATACATTCAATGAATATGGCCAAGTGAAGGATAGGGTGGACAGACTGTAGCTTTATGTGTGTGGTTCTCTGTGTGTGCCCTGTTTGTGTGTGCGTCATCAAGAGTGTGTGTGTGTGTGTGTGTGTGTGTGTGTCCGTGTGTGTGATATGTGGTCCTAACTGTACTGTGGATGTGGTGATGTATGTGATTACTGTTTTGATGCGTGGTGGTGAAATAGAGCTAAACCTCTTCTGTTTTCCTGCAAAGTGGTGGTGTCTATTTTCTACTTTTTGTGAGTGTACAAGTGATTACTATTCAAGGGCAGTCATGTCCTTCAATAAACCAACATGATCCACACACTTGATCTTCAACTGTGATTCTTCTGTATCCTAAATACTGAATGTAACAAAGTTTAAGGACAATTTTAGTAAAGCTGGCTGTGGTGTGTGCAGTCTGTAAGGGTTTAAATAGTGATCCAGTGTTTGAACTGTACTTATCTTCAGCTTTTCGATTTAGGACTCTAATTCTATACTGGATGAGCAGTGCATGAACAACCCAGTTTTTTATGTATTATCTAGGCAGACCCTCTCCCTATCTGGTCAGTAAACTGAAAGTGACCCTGTGGCTTTTATGCAAACCTGAACCAATAGTTTTTTTTTTTTTCAATTATGGACACAGACAGACAGACAGACAGACAGACTGACTACCAGCCCCCTGACTAAGGAATACCCTCTGCCCCCATCTGCATCCATTACTGCTGAATGCTGACATATGGATGGATGCCACTGTGCATAGTTGCTGAGAATGCTAAGCATTTATAATCCTTTTGCATGGCAGAAGTATAGCATGTAACGCCACATAGCACACAAGCACAAACATGGAGCAGCTATTATCATAGCGGCTGATGTGAACCTGTTTTTTAAATGGCAGCCATGCAGGAGCCCCCTGAGCTATCTCATTAATGTTCAGCCCCGGGCTGCAGCTGAACATGAATATTTATCGTTTACAGTAACAGTGTTATAGATGCTAATTGGCTCCACTAGACAAAGGTCCTCTGTGTAGGACAACTGCAAAGGGGTCGGGTTGGCTGCATTCTGACTATATGATGGAAATATGTGTTTAAAGAAACACATTGTAGGAATTCCCCTGTCATGCTCTTAACCACACAACATTACATAGCGCAGTACCAGGCATTTCGGGCATGCATCGACAATATACTCCATTCTTTGCACTGTAAGACTGTGTCGAATCATCAAATGAGTTTGAAGCTGATATTTAAAGGTAAAAGAACTTCATTGTGTGCATTGCTTTAATTGTGATGTAAAATATAAGGGTGAAACCATTTATTCCAAAAGACCTCCAAAGATTGTGAGGGATGGTGCGACAAAGAAGAACAAGCTTTTTCACAGTGGCACACATGTCTGGGTCAGTACTATATATTGCAGGTTTTATTGAGAGTCACTGTCAGTAACAGATGTAAATATAAACATTGCTGTATAGCCAGGTTGCTGATAATATACCAATGAAAACAAGTGAACTGTTGCAACAGACCATACTGTACGTTAAAAATCTACCGGTATGCTACTAGGTCATGTCTGTGTCTTCATATAATAAAACAACAAAGGTTTCAATACCTGTTTTCATTTCATTGTGGATAAACCATTTTTATAAATATTACCAAAGACATGTTCTCACATTGGTATTAATATAATACATGTTTTAAAATCCCAAATAAAACATTCATTCCATTACGTAAAGTCAGTGACAGGTGGTTTTGCAGTATGTACTTTCATCAGATGTTTTTGAAGTTGATCTGGGATATACCATACTGTATGTATACTGATTATGTTCTATACCAGACAAAAAAATACAATACAAAAGTTTGATTGCAGATAGCCATGGGATCTGGCTATGTGAGACCCCCCCCCCCCAACCCCAACCCCCCTTTTTCGATAGATAGTCATCACACTCAGCTGAACTCTGACTGAGCTCTGACCACAGACTGGGAGGGATGACAAAAGTCCATTAACTGAGCATGTTCATGTAAAGTGCACTATTAAGGATCACAAAGTGAGATTTGTTGTTTTTGCCAGGCTACATTGTGTAGACTTTGTTTTGCTTGTTTGTTTGTTTGTTTGTTTGGGATAACTCCATTCCAGGTGCAGAGTCCTTCCATCTGACTGCGGATGCCCTCAGCCACAGACTGATATGATGCCAAAGGCTTGAACACGCTGGGATAACTGCTGTACCTAACCTCCTCCCAGTATGAGTTGTTTGTAAACCTGACCAAAGACGGAAAGCCCTGCTTAAGGGATCTTTTGTGACTATCACAGTTGGTAACTGGTAGAGGCTTTATGCTGGTCTTATATTAACTAAGAGGGACTAGTACAGAAAAAAAAGCCAGCTCTTGTGGTCAAATGAGTTACTCTAAACTTGGGGAATGCCATCCCTGATGTCTAAGATATTACAAAATAAACAGAAATTATGAGCATTTATCTTTGTAGCAGCGCCCTTTTACAATTTTAAGGTTGACAAAATGTATATATAAAATTGCCTACCTATAAATTTGTTTATATTAAAGTTATACTTTTTGTCATATGTTTAAATACCATCTGATTGCTTTACAACGGAATAATACCTTACAATGATCCATTATATATATACTTTTATAGCACATATAATTCATAGCTCTTATATTCTTAAAAATACAATAATATATCTCTGTATCTTACATATCTATGACGTGTAGACATGAGACAAATGAAACCACAGTGATGACTAGGGACACATTTGAATGGTATTACGGACTAAAATATCTCAACAATTGGAGGATGATATTTTATCTTGCAATTACAATTTTTGGCCAAAGGGTGGCTCTAGAATGCAACAGCACCACTCTTGCATCACTGGAACATCAGGTAGAAAACGCAGAGGATGACCTTGATGTGTTCTCATTAATGGCTGCCCTACACACAAATTTAGAAAATCAAACCAGCACAGTAAATGTGGCTGTGCGTCACAATCAAAAGAACTGGTGTCAGTGAGGGAGAGCGAATGGCCAGTTTGGATGACCAGTGTAGGGGAGGACATCTACAGACAGACTGCCTTAATCTGCCCAGAACTGAGAACAGGCAAGACTATAACACAAAGTATGTATATTTGCGGTGATAATGTCTTTAAAACTTAAATACTGCATACACATACCATTAAATACTCTTAATGAAATATATAACTATAATGCAGGATAATGCAATATTTCTCTCTATTATGTAGAAACTAAAGCTTTCACAATTATACTATACATCTTAGATTGTCATATACACATATGACATATACATATACATATATTCATCATCTGTATCATATTTATTTTTATAACAAAATTATAATAAGAATAATACATAAATAATATTACAAATTCTATCAAATATGGAAGCTTAAAAAAAATTAAGACATTTATTAGACCCACCATTTCCCTGCATGAGTGCTTCCCAATACCATCAGTGGCTCAGAGGCAATCTATAGGATACTGTCATTGTCATCCAGGACAGCAGGGGTCACTGTGGGGAGAGTAAGATAATGGCTCTGTCCCTTAAAGAGCTGTTTCTTTCAGGTCGTTGAGGTTTGGCATCCGCGAGCGAGGGGGCCGGCCGAAGCCGTGGCCGTTCTGGCCTCCCTGGGCGGCCAGTTGGTCGGGGTAGGGGTTCCCGTCGGCGCGGCCCAGGGCCGAAGCGTGCCAGCTGGACTCCAGCTGCCCCGGGAGTGGGTACACGGCCTGCCGGCTCTTGGACTGCGATGAGACCCCCACCCCTCCTCCGCCTCCCCCCTGGTGGCCACTGCGGGCCTCGGCGAAGCCCCCGCTCTTGGAGGAGGGCGGGTTGGGCAGTGCCTGGAAGCGCAGTTCGGAGGGCACATTCTGGTTGGACGAGGAGCTGGACAGATGCAGGAGCTTCCTCAGGGACCTGAGAGGCTGATTCTAAACAGGAACAAGGGGAAAACAAACACGTGTGTGAGAAACCAATTGGCCAGAATCATTACTGTGACTCATGACAGGCAATATATTCACAGTTACAGATACGGTATACTATCTACATAATATTTACATAAACAGTGCTGAGACATCTGGCTCTTTTATCATACTCTGAGGTATCATGAACATTTTGGTCAAAATAACCAAGGTAGAAAAGTCAAATGGTTGTTCTCATCAATGAGCAAACCATCCCCATTATGAAATACCATTACATTTGTGGCACTGTCTCCATGATGTGGCATGGTGTGAATATTGTATGTTACAGTAACACACCTAAATTAGTTTGCACATTCAAGATTCAAGAGTAGTTTGCATATTATAACCAGAGACTGTCTAATGAGGAGACACAGCACTCAAAAAATCCTCAATAGAAATGCATGGGGTTAGTTTGTAACACCAATATAGCAGTTGTCTACACATATCCCACCCCTTCCGCGGCAAAACGTTGACATGTAAATACACTGAGCCAATCATGTGTTGTGTTGTGAATACATTGAGCCAATCATGTGGTGTGTTGTGAAGACATCGTGCCAATCACATGTTGTGATCTCGCTGCTGGAGCAAGATTGGTGTCGTGTATCCTTATATCCTTATTAGCAATATGGCTGCAGAGTGGAGGGACTTTCCTAAAAGGACTTTGTTATAACACCGCCAACTGGTGTATGTCTGTGCACAAGTTTGACATTCTCTACCTGACAAAGTCCACTGGCTTGGACGTTTTCAGCACCATATTCATTACTTGCAGCAACAGAACAACTCCCCAAAGAGCACCAGCTGAGGAGGGCAGAGCAGAGTCTGTCTCTGTGAGAGGCCCATCATCAGCTATCGGCTGACCATGCAATGCTGCTGACACACACTCTCTGTCTCTTACGCTATAAAGTCTGGTTCAGGTGGGATCTGAGCAGGCCTGTATGTGTGTGTGTGTGTGTGTGTGTGTGTGTGTGTGTATGTGTGTGTGTGTGTCTGTGTCTGTGTGTGTATGTGTGTACAGTACACGTATACATGTGTATATGTGTACACGTATACGTGTGTATATGTGTATATATATATTTGTATGTGTATGTATTTCCGTGTGTGTGTGTGTGTGTGTGTGTGTGTGTGTGTGTGTGAGTGTGTGTGTGTGTGTGTGTGTGTCTGTGTGTGTATGAGTGTACACATATACAGTACGTGTATACTGTATGTGTATATGTACTGTATATGTGTATAATATGTATATGTATTTGTATGTGTATGTATTTCCGTGTGTGTGTGTGTGTGTGTGTGTGTGTATGTATTTCCGTGAGAGTGTGTGTGTGTGTGTGTGTGTGTGTGTGTGTGTGTGTGTGTTTGAATGTGCACAGTGCTGGAGCCAGAGGAACACACTCCTACACAGTGCTCTTTCAGCCACCTCCAGCTCTGCGGCTCTGTCTCCGCTACAGTCAGCCCACACCTTAGTCATCGCTCGCTGTTTACACAGGAGCAGGGAGGGCCTCAGCACTGCTCCCCAGACACGCTGCACAGCCAGTGCTCACAGATGAGGGCTGACTCCGGCACCAATCTAGCCCACATCCGGCACATTCATGACAGATGCGGTCCAGATTCAGGCAAGATTTATGTTGGATTTATGCCGCACTTGGGTTTACCAATGGCAGATTCATGCCTGATCTGGTGATATCAATGGCAGATTTGTGGAAGATCCATGCTAGATATGGGCTAGATTCATGACAGATTTTTGCTAGACCAAGGCCAGATTTTGGGCATATTTGCTCTAGAATAAGCCTCTATCTGTTAGACTCTGCTGTCAGACATTGTTTTTCCTTTAAAGGTTAGCAGTCGCGGTACCTGAGGAGGAGGTTCTGTAATCTTCTCAATGTTCCACTCATCTCGATCTTGCTCCAGGTCGCGATCGCGGTCTCGCGTCCGGTTCCGATGACGGCTGCTTTGGTGCGAGGATGACCTGACTGACTTCTGCATGACCACAGGATCCGGTCCATCGGTCGGGACCTGGCCAATCAGATGGCAGATAGATTAGACAGACATGCAACGTGGCCCAATGGCAGCACTGTCTTAGCCGACCGCTTCAGAGCCCAAACCCTACATACCCCATAGACCATGAGGAGAGGGTACTACAGCACAGCCAATGGTCACCTTGTTCTCATTAGCTCATTCTTATTCGTAGTGTGGTTGTTCTCTGAAAAACTACAACTCCCACACTACTACTCCCATTTAGAAGACGTGTTGGATCGTTTGCATTCCCAAACGGTTGAGTTAGCTGCTGAATTCTGACAGAATGGTGCGGAATGAAATTAATCGTTAATCAATTACACGCACTGAGTGTGTGCCTCCGCAAAACTGGAACAGCACTGCTGCTGGGACCTCTCGAGGGTGGAAAAATACTCTCAATGTCACCGCGTGGAGGAGTAGGCAATCTGTTGAAGCTTTCCGCTTTGCTATCGCACTTGGCCAAATCATTCGGCGAGAAGAATAAATGACTATTATTATTATATATATATATTTCCAACCTGACAACAGTCTCTCTCTGTCGTTTAAGCACAAGAAAAGACAATCCACCCCCAGCAGCTTGCTTTCTGACAGAGTTCCCCGGCTGAGGCTGATCTGAGGCCGGGGGAAGTTATTATCATGAGAGGCTGAATGAATCTATTCTGGCCGTTGCCACTCGTTGAGGCCCTTCCTACCATCATCCCCCCATCGTTGATCACAGCTGGGTGATAAACGAGGGCAGGGAGCCTGGTAATTGGCGAGAATTTTCTCTTTCTCCTCCTGAGCCTAAAAACCATACCATTTGTGCAGTTGGCGCCCGCTCTTGTCTGAGGCTAAAATAAGTAAACTTGGAAATTGCACTTCTTCTAAATAATTCACTTAGACCAAGAGGCCATTTAGTCACTCATGACTAATTGATCTGGCAAAAGACTTGGCACACTGGATCTACAGCGTGCAATCAGTGATATTTTGGGATGCTGTTTAGTGGCTGATCATTGCTGTGACTGTAGGACACTCCCTTCTCTGGTGAGATGTTGCATGTCTGTGAAGGCGACACACTCTGTGTGCTTTTTAAAAAGAAATGTATGTAAGCAGGCACTGGCTTCCAAATGGCCTCTGGCGTCATGCAAACGTTGTCCTGGGTGGACAATCAATAGATGGAAACCACCGCCCACTACCACCCAACCCTAGCCTCTGTTCACATGCTGGAGGAGTCAGTTGAGATGTCACCACCCACCCTGTCACACCACCGGATGGCCCCTGAAAAGACACTTCACTAGATCCACACAGGCTTACCCTGAGAGTGCGTTGGCAAAATACAGACGTATAGTCAGAGAGGTAAGCTCTTGGTAAGCACCAGGTCTTTATCCATTGGCAGCAGGCATGGCTAATGCTGCTCAGAGTGCCCTATGTTACTTGCAATATGAGACAGAAAGCTATCAGAGCTGTCTGTCTGTAGGGGAGTGTGGGAAGCATGTAATGGATCTGGTGGAAATATTGCAAAACAAAATTGGCCAGCAAGATTTTGGGAGAAAATAATGTTGATTAATAATGTTAGTGGCATGCAATGGCACTGGATTGGCGGCACTAGTTTAGGGCTGGTTAATGGAACATTGATTTTTATGAATGACCAGATATACCATCGGTGAAGACACTACAGGGAGCACTTTCATAGAGGAGTTATGCTTTAAGTGACTCTTTGAGTTAAACAGGGGGAAAAGACATTTCTTGATGATGGGACTCCGTCCATCTACGACGTCAGCCTGGAATACAAGAGGCACAAGATGCATGATGGGACATTTGGACAACAAAGCTGCAGGACAACTAGACACCAGACAATTTCCCATCTCACAGGGGGGGGGGTCTTGACATGACATGACATGAGTAAAGCATGTTTCAGCTATTGACTGGTACACTGTGGTATTGCTAATTTACATCATACACACTGAGACAACGCACACACACAGAGCATGTAGACTAATAGACAATAGCACACAGAAAGCTAAATGATGTAAAGCTGGGCTAACGGTGGGAACAATTGGGAGAGTGACTGGAGGGTTTTTCCTTGTCTTGTTTAGTCCCATTCTGAGATGTGCCGTTTTGATTTGATTCTTGCTCAGACTTGTATGAGGGACACATAAACATACGCCCGCATTGCACACGCGTGCACACACGCACACACACACACACACACACACACAGACACACACACACACACACACACACGCATGCATGCAATCACGCATGCACACACACAAACACACACACAGATGTGCATCTGAGTACCCACCGTCTGGGACTTCTTCTTCTTCTTCTTTATTGCTCTGAAGAAGCCCTGCTTCTCTTTCTCTTTGGGTGGCTCAGGGGCGTTCATGCTGACAGCCTCCGGTCCCGTCCTGCACACATCAAACACACAACACACACTTGGCACGGGAGCCAAGGGGGGGGGGGGGGGGGTACCAGCTAACCCTCTTAGGCAGGGGTCTCAAACTCAAATGAGCTGGGGGCCAATTCTGCCAACGTCATCTGACTGGAGGGCCGGCTATTTCTGAAAATGCAATGTTCTTTTTTTCAAATACCACACAAAACTGCAAACAGAAAGTGCAAGTGTTTTTATCTAGTTTTAGACACCTGTGCTAGCAACCTTAGCTTATAAATAAAATAATGATAAAATAAATATTAATACAAATCATAAAATAAATGAAAAACATAAAAACAGGTATGTGTGTGTGTTTCACACCAAATAAAAATATTTCCTCTCATAACTTTTTTAAACCTGGCAAACTAGGCATCAGGGTTAAGAAAGCAACACCATTGGATTTTTATATCAAAATTTCAAAAGGCTGAAAGTGGTCAGACTGTAAATGTAAAAATCCTACTGTAAATGTAAAAATCTTTGAGTAAAACAAAAGTTTATGAAGGGGGTAAATTTACCCATCTAATTTGTCACTGGATGGCAAGCACCTCAAATTATGCACCTTTCAGTAAATACTGGATGAACATATTTAAGCAGGTTTACTTTCCTTTTTTCATATTACCCACATAACAAATTAACAGGAAAACACCTAAGATGTATACCAACACCTAAGATGTTGTGGTTTAGTAATAGATTACTACAATATAGGCCTACAATAAAGTATTCTGGTCAAACAGTTCCTATCGCGGGTAATCTGCAGTACCCAGAAGTTCGCATCATATTGCGGGTGACTGTAGTTCTTTAGAGCCCTATTTCTACTAGCCCTGCTGTCTGTACCACATCCATTACGGACACTATCATCACGATTACCACTGCAACCTCCAAGCTATGTTGGGCAGAGGGTCGAAACAAGTATGGTATGCTTAGTGGACACCGTTGTATACACGCACCTCCATTCACAGACGCACCGTGACTATCACTGTCATAGACGATCGATCACAATCTCCAAAAGGATATTCTCCTTCAGAATTAGAATAGGTGAATAACATATCTTACCTAAGACTTCATCACACGTGAACGTTTTTCAACATTTGGTGTAGGCCTATTTCTGCTTAATTTCTGCTTCAATTTCTGCAACACTATGGCCTGCATCGCTTCCGCGTCATTACAAATGCACGTCTTTGTGTTTCTCGCGTGTAATACAAGTATTTCCTGAAAACTTTGCGCAGCGATTTTGGGTTTGAATCAAGCTCTGGATGTCTTGCACATAGTGGAGCAGAGTAGGCCTACAAATGAGATTTGTCCCCGTACCTGGATCTATCGTCTATTCTAATCAGTATCGTTGTTTGTCGCAATTAAATAGCCTCAAGGGCCGGATTACATTATTATCTTGTCATACGTCGCGGGCCGGAATTGGGCAGGACGCGGGCCGGGTGTTTGAGACCCCTGCTCTAAGGAAATCCCACAGAATCCCTCCTCAGCACTTTCTTGTACGGTTTTTGTGTACATTCAATTAATCTTCATAGACATGTTGGACCTTTGCTTTGTCATGCTTGTTTTGTTGATCTTACACACACTCCCATACAATCTTACCATATCTTACTAGCTATTTGGTATATATGCTACTAGTTCTAGTAGTCCTAGCAATAATACATACTACAGTGCTTAGGTGGTGTATGGGTAGAAGGTGCATTCAGGTGTCATGGTTACCAAATCTTTAACACACAATTGTGATTATGAGGTATAACACCATGTATGATTTTTTAAGTAACACAATGCATAGTCCAGGTTTGGGTCAAATATCCGTTTCAGATTGGCATAAATCAGAGAGGGCTAATGCCCAGGACTATACAGGGCTAATGTCTAAATGCAACCCCTTTCATGACATTTACACTGTGTAACACAAGACAGCACAAGTCTGGCTTTTCAATTAAACATGGTCACACCAAGTGCATTTAACTCCACCATCTTTAAGTTAAGTAGTATCTCTTTCACCCTATACCTTTCCTATGCTGTCCATACACCACACACTCTACTACAGTATGTAGTGCTACCTGAAATGACATGGCTGGCTAGTCATACTGTAGAGAGGGTGGCCCCTATATTAGTGCTTGTACATTTCTGAGTCTGGTGGGTTGGCTTGTCCACTCACCAGGGGTCAAAGGCAGGCTGGCGTTTGGCGTGGTTGCTCATGGAGCTGCTGTCCCCTCCGGTCAACCCCGAGCCACGGTTCTGGTTCCCACTGTCATGAAAGGAGTTGTCCGGTCGAGGAGAGGGCACTGTGACCCGAATGGACAGGGGAGACAACGTATTAACAACGTGCCTCAACCAACTCAAGGGACAGCTCAAGGAACAGCTCATAGAAAATGCCAATTAAAAGAAGATTCCGGAAAGAAAATATATGCGTGTGTGTGTGTGTGTGTGTGTGTGTGTGTTTGCATGTATGTGTGTGTGTGTGTGTATGTATGTATGTGTGTGTGTGTGTGTGTGTGTGTGTGTGTGTGTGTGTGTGTGTGTGTGTGTGCTCTCACCCCTGTAGAAGCTTCCCACCCTGCGGGGCATGGACTCGCTGTAGATCATGCGGTTCTCCTTCGAGGAGCCGGTGTCCTCGGGGTGCTGCTCGTGGTACATGCCCACCTGTGACATAAGAGAATGAAATACTGACACACACACACACACACTCTCTCTCATGCACACGCTGCTCAGCTGCTTACCCTTTCTCAACTACAAAGACAGGCTGGTCAAGGGAGCAGCATGTGGCTTCAGCGGTCAGATAAAAACCCAAATGCTTTCAGAGTGCTTTCATTACTACATCATTTGTAGTAGCGTAGTTCCAGAAGCATTTGATTTTTCCTTGACCATATGAACTTGATACAGTGTTTGTGTTTTGCTACAGTGTCTTTGAAGCAGAGGGGTGGAGGGTGGCACAGAAGAAGGGAGGAAGGGGACTACGAGACAGGGGAGACACTCTTTTCCATGTGAATTAATAATGAAGTCAAGGGAAGCTGAGATCAAAAGAAGAATGAGGGGAAATGTGCTGAGCCCACCTCACATGGCTGGGATGGGATTCCCCCTCCAGGATTCTCCACTACATTACTCTTCCATTTAAAGGACCCCTACCATAAGATTCACACATCCACTCTCATATCACCAGTTTTAAAGGACCCCTACCATAAGATTCACACATCCACTCTCATATCACCAGTTTTAAAGGACCCCTACCATAGCATTCACACATTCACTGCCAGTATCACCAGTTTTAATGAACCCTTACCATAACATTCACACATTCACTGCCAGTATCACTAGTTTTAAAGGCCCCTTACCATAACATTCACACATTCACTGCCAGTATCACTAGTTTTAAAGGCCCCTTACCATAACATTCACACATTCACTGCCAGTATCACTAGTTTTAAAGGCCCCTTACCATAACATTCACACATTCACTGCCAGCATTACTAGTTTTAAAGGATTTTAACCATGCCATTCACACATCCAGTGCCAGCATTACTAGTTTTAAAGGATGCTAACATAACATTCACGCATTCACTGCCAGCATTACTAGTTTTAAAGGATGCTAACATAACATTCACACATCCAGTGTCAGCCTCACCAGTTTTAAATAAGCCTAGCCTTACCATAACATTCACACATTTACTGTACTGACAATATCACCTGTCGCTGTATTCTGGATAACTGGGATATAGTAATCACACTTGTGATCACACTGCTGTTTCAGCTATCAACAAGGTGCAACAGCTAAGCAAAGAGCAGAGCAGAGAGAGAGAGAGATAGAGGTGGGGGTATACACAGTATGCGAGAGTGTGTGTGTCAGGGGGGGGGAGTAAGTCATGAAAAAGACAGAGAGAAAGAGCGGAGAGGAGAGAGAGGCATATCGAGGTGAGTGCGGGCAGGTGGGAGGTGGGTGGAGGAGTGAGGTGACTGGCTGACTCGGACCTCGCTCTTCTGGCGCGGGGCGTGAAAGGAGGATGTGGTGTTGTCCCGCGTGGAGTCCCTGATTAGGGGCCGGGAGTGGGGCGCGTCGGAGGCGAGTGGTGGCTCGCTCTGTCAGCGGAGAGATGAAGCAGCAGTGGCAGCGGCAGCCCAAGCACAGAGCACACACACAGACACACACACACACACACACACACACACACACACACACACACACACACACACACACACACAGACACACACACACAGACACAGACACACACAAACTCACAGGAGAGACACACAAACACATAACATACACATTTGCACACATATAGACACACAGATAAACATACACACATGTATACACATACACACAAACAAACATGAGAGAGCATAGATAAATTACAAGCGCAAAGGCACAGATATATGAGCAGAAGAAGTGTGACAAAATACAGACTTGGATTTGCCTCATTCAGAGCAAACTCAACTCTGTTACATACAAAACCCTGCTACAAGTGGTTCAAACACATTGGCTCCAGGAACTATCATGATGCTGTTTTGTATCGAACCTTGCATGGTGAGGCAATGTGAACAGCTACGGCTCTGTGGGCAAGATCACCTGGAACATAAATAGCCTCTGTCTCCATTGTTAGGATGGAGTGAGTGTGGTGGCAGAGCTCTCAAACACAGTGCTGGAAGCTGCAGCGGTGCTTTGAGCCGCAGCTCCACGGCTCTGCTCTCAGGCCCACATAAAAACAGCAGTTACAGGACCAGTGGGAGCAGAGTTATGTAGTTTAGAGAGAGAACGAGGTAGGGAAAGAGATATAGAGAGAAAGAGAGAGAAAGAGAGAGAGAAAGGAGAGAGATGAGAGAGGGGGAGGGGGAAATGGAACAGAACCCAGGGAGAAGGGAAGGGACAAAGTAAGAGAGAATGAGAGAGGTAGAGGGAGTGCCAAAGAGAAATAACAACCAAAAGAGGGAGAGAGAGAGAAAGAGAGGGAGAGAGAGAGAAAGGGAGAGTAAGTTGGAAAACATAAACATGAGCCAGGAGTAAGAGAGAGTGAGGGAGGCAGTGTGGGTGTATGACAGTAATAATAAACAGGAGGAAAGGAAGAGGAGAGACAGACCCTGCCCATGTCTTCTCCCAGGTCCTCTCTGGAGACAGAGCTGCCCATATGGCGGGGCAGTGTGCGGTGTTGCAGCTGAGGCGAGAGCAGCTGCAGGCTGCTGGCTCGGACTGGCATGCCCTGCCCAACTGCCAGGCCTCCGCCGCCGCCACCACCACCACCACCACCACCACCACCTCCTCCTCCGCCGCCGTTGTCCGTGCCATGGGGACGCCCTCGCTCGCGCCGCACGTACATGGAGTGGCGATGGGGCCGCTGCTGGGAGGAGAAAGGGCTGGTGTAGCCCAGGCCGTAGGGGAGCGCCGCCTCGTGGGGCGCTGAGAGGGAGTGACCGTGGCTCCTGCCACCTCCTCCGGGGTCCAGGGCGTCGGGGGATTTGGAGTCGTCCTGCTGCTGGCTCTTGTGGCGCGACGACGAGCGGCGGAAGGACGAGTCTAACGTTCCGCCCTCTCGCTCTCCCTTGTTGCCGCGGGAGGACGAAGAGGTGGAGGCGGCTGCCGGGCTGTGTCCACTGCGGTCGTTATGGCGCAGGGAAGGGCTACCAGGCGCGGTCAGGCCCTGGTGCAGGTCTAAGCAGCTAGCGGGGAAGTAGCGGCTAGGTGGGGGCTCGTCCGGGATCAGACGCGGGTCACTCAGGTTGCCAACTGACTTGGCGTCACTAAGCATGCCATGGCTCTTGGAGAAACTCAGGAACGATGAGGCTTTCCTGTCGCCTGAAGAGGACAGCGCTTCCCCGTAGCCGTGTCGACCATGCTTTTCACGGTCCCCCTGCAACGTGCCGGTCTTGCCCTCCACAAAGGAGTGGCGATTCTGCGAGCGGGAGCCCATGGACTTGAGGTACTTGGCTCCCGGTCCATCAGCAGGCTTGCCGGGGCCCGGTCCAATGTCAAAGTCGGGGTCCTTGGAGCCTTGGAGCATGTGAGGCAGGTTGCTGTGGTTAGACATGGCCAGGTCTTTGCCGCAGGAGGCCGAGCGGTTGAGGCTCTGCGGCTGGTAGCTCTTGGGGTGCAGCGTGGGGCTGAGGCTGGAGGCTGCGGCCGAGGGCACGTTGCCGTTCAGGAATGCCTCCGAGCTGCCCGGCGGGTGCAAGTCCTCGTGACGTGGCAGGCTGGAGCAGTCCCGGCTGTTGGAGCGGTGGTGACCAGAACTCTTCGATCCATGACTTCTGCTGAACAAAAGAGAGAGAGCAAGAGAGAAAGAGAGAAAGAGAGAGAGAGAGAGAGAGAGAGAGAGAGAGAGAGAGAAAGAATAGAATATGCTATTATACAAGTTATCTGTGTATGAAGGAAACAACAAAAAAATGTAAATAAAAAATTGTGTTTGTATTGGGACAAAGACCAGCACAAGAGAGAAATGCAGTGCCCCTCCTTACCTGCTGGAGGCAGTGTTGTCATGGTGTGGCTTCCTCTTTGAGGAGCGAACAGGGGTGGGCGTGAGGGGACCGGGCCGCTCGCCAATGCGCTGGTTCTGGAAGGCTTGGTGGTTGAGGCTCTGCTCCGTGAGAAAGCGCTCGTTGGGGTTCAGCAGCAGTAGGTTCTAAGGTGTTGCACACACAAAAATGCAACATTTAAACCCCATTTTTTAAACCATCTCATAGATGAAGTACTTTTAAAAAGGATATTGTGTAGCCTTACCCCAAGTACCCCTATACTATAGTAAAGGAACACAAAACATATCATCAGGTAACAACAGACCACCATTATTATCAGTTGACAAAGGCCTGTGTCTATGCACCTATTATATGAAAACAAACTCACATTATCACTAACTGTTACCCAAGGCATACACATGCACACACAGCTCAAGGCTCAACAGACAGTGTGTGCTACAGACACCTCGTTAGCATTCCCGTACAAACAGACTCATTATGTTTAGCTAAAACGGCGAGTGAAATATAAAAAAAAAAACGTTGTGACTTTGACAGTGCAGACAACTGGCCATTGCTCTTCAGCTGCTAACACAGAAACTGCGCTGCACTTCATTGGCATTCGGACAAAGTATCAAAGGGAGAGAGAGCTGAAGTTCACATGAGTCAGAGGCATTATCATAACTACTGAACGACTTGATTAGGGAGGCCAGTGAATCATGAGCCACCCATGGAAGATAAAAAACCCATCAGTAAGGCTGGTCCTTTTTATTTATATCAAGAAATATAAATAAGATCTGATTAAAGAAAAATGAAATGAAAAGATATTTCTAGTCTTCCCCACAGAGTTAGATGAAATGTCGCATTATGCAACTTTCCAACAAATGCTTGTTTCTATAAATATTCCCATAATGTAGTCAAGGATGTGTCGTCTTTGCATTTCTCTTGGTTTCACAGACACCAAAATCAAACATTCAAAGTTATTTTTCTGAAGACATCAGGTAGTGAGTCATCTCAGACCATGTGTTTTTTTTTACCCTCTCTGCCTTGTTATTCTCAGACAAAGCACAATCTCCCTGAGTTTCTCTCTCCTGCTCCCACCCACCAGTTGATATCAAACAGCACATGTTCTGTGTGACATTTAGGCAGATTTATGAGGATGGCTTTTCCCAGATTGGCCGTGTATGTGTGTGTGTGTGTGTATTCACCTGTGCACGTGTGTTTGTGTGTTTATGTTCAGGCATAACTAGGTTGACTTTATCTGACCATGTTAGTGAGGGTGATATTGGTTACATGCTGGCATCGCATAATGAGAGAAAGAGAAAAAGAGTGAGTACCACATCGAGACAGAATGAGAGAGAGAGAGAGAGAGAGAGAGAGCATATGAGGGAACGTGTGTGGCATTCTGAATGACCCTCTGTGCTGTTAGTCATTCTGAGTGAGTGAGTGAGTGAGTGAGTGAGTGAGTGAGTGAGTGAGTGAGTGAGTGAGGAGTAGGAGAGAGGAGAACGACAGCTCCATTCTGTCACCTTGAGCACCATCGCTCTCAAAAAAGCAACAATTTAAAAAAAAAGAAAAGACAAAAGAAAAAAAAAAACACAGCACAGTGGGAAACAAAGTAAGTGGCTGCAGTGTCTTTGTCATTTCTCACTCACAGACAATAGCTGCACCACCATATACAGTATACATTCACTGTGACCGTCTGAGCCATTGTAGGTGGCAAAAAGAGCAGAACTAAAATGTACAATAGCAATGCATGGGGTTGGACTATAGCATGAGGGTGCAAATGGGAAAAAACCTGGAGATAGTGGGGAAGGTGAAACAGCTCGGGCTTGCAGTGGTGCTCTGGAGTGAGTTCTTGCCTAGCAGTATAGCGGGAAGGTGATTAGGCTTTTGTATAAGCGGTGAGTCATCAGCAGCAACAGGAAAAAAAATGCACTGCCCACTAGCCTGACACAAGCCTCCACGTCTGTATAACACAACAGCACAGAAGCAACCAGTGCAAACAAGAAATACCCAGCTACGGAGGCAGAGGAGAAAGTCAGACCTGTGTGCGCGCATACATACACACACACACACACACACACACACACACACACACACACACACACACACACACACACACATACACTCACACGCCTACACACTACACACACACACACACACATCCACACACACACACACACACACACATACACTCACACGCCTACACACTACACACACACACACACACACACAGACATACATGCACACCTATACTCATACAGTGTATGCTCACATACACGCATGTGTGTGTGCAGACACACGAACACACGCACATACACAAACACACAATCCATGTACATACACCAGTAAGCACAACACCTACATGTGCATATTTAAATATGTCCAATATGGTTTCACACTTTGCACTTTATTTGAATGCTCAACAATGAAACCAACATAGCCATGTCTCGAATATGCTATGCAAGGTTCATGTGTCAGTGACAGTGTCATGTTAGCACTAAGTTATCACTAAGTTATCAAAGTATCGACAACCACATCAACTTTACAATACAGTAACATCACTCTTGTGATGGAGGGCTCAAGTAAAGTGTTCTCCACATAAGCCACATCTCAAGACTTTGTTAATTAGAAGGTAATTAGAAAATACTGACAGCATTTTATAGTCCATTTTAAAATCCTTCATAAAACTTCATATAATTTCGGTATAAATAGGTGTGGAGCTGAGGGGCAGAGCGTGTCTGTGGCTAAGGAACTGTGGGGAGCCTCTTCGCTCTTGGAGAGGCTTAGATTGGTGTCTGGAGTGTTTTCAGTGGGACCAGCAGTGACGCCCGTGACCCATTTCCTCATCCAATGAAAGCGCCTCCCCCCCCCCCCCCCCCCCCTCTCCCTGATCCCATCTCCCATGGGCCCGGACTAGTCCTGGCAGGAGAGAGCATGGCTCCATCTGCACAACACACACACACTTACGCACGCAGAAACAAATACACACAAACACACACACCCACACAGGCATGTTTTACACACACACACGAGCAGACATACCCATGCCTACACGCATGCACACACACAAACACAAACACACACATGTTCATATATGTTACCTCTCTCACTCACACACACAAACACACACACAAATACAGAAACACCAACAAACTAGCATACACCACTAACACAAACACACACACACACACACACACACACACACACACAAATGGTTAGCTGTGTGAGATGCCTCACCTTCATCAGGTCCAGCAAGACGCTATTGAGTATGCCCAGATATCTTCTTTCCAGAGTCTGGGGATGGTTTACTGTGGGGAACTGGGAACACACACACACACACACACACACACACACACACACACACACACACACACACACAAAAACACAAAATCACAAGAGGATCAAACATTTGGCAACCATCATCTCAAACACTATTAATGAAATTTGCATGTGGCTGTTGACAGGCACATTCCAGATGCAATGCTGTGCTGAATCTCTATGAGATCAAACCTGCTTGTTTGTGCATGTGTGTGTTTATAAATGTGTGTGTGTGTGTGTGTGTGCATATGTGTGTCTCTGACAGCTCTGCTGGTGTGTCGACGTGCCATGAGCCTTGGCCATCGGACCTGCTGCTAATCCCATCTGCTGGGCCCCTGTCAGCCTGCAATCACACTCAGCCCTGATCCTCCTCCTGCTTCATCAACACTCCCATCCACCCTTCCCAACCCATTCATCCGTCCGCCATTACGGCTCCCTTCACACCTCCATGATGGCTCTAAACTCGCCAGTGTCCTCCAAGAGGCTACGCACTCCCAATTAAGGCGTTTTTCCACCGACAGCGAACCCGTTCTTGAACCGGTTCCATTCAGAATTCTTTGAACCGTGGTGCTATCTAGTGAACCAGCCCGCATTTCTACCAGTTTTGAACTGAACCAAGGGTGCGTCATCAACAATGGGTGTTGCATGCAAAACAAAAGTTAATGAGATCCATGAACGGGAGAAAGATATAAAAGGCGTTCCATAAAAATGGCAGAAATTAGCTGCGTAAAACGCTAGTTAATGTCTGCAGACTAGCGCTAGTTGAATAGTTTTGTTTACTCATGGCAACAGTTGATAAGGAGGGAAAACGCATGGTTTAAGCCTTCTCTCCTCTAAACGATAAAGTAACACGGGCACTGCAGTTCACAGGAAAAAACAACTATTTTCTGGTTCAAGCACCGAACCAAAGTGCCACGTTCCAAACTGTTTTTTGTTTGGTCGAAATGCTCCGCCTGTTGGTTCACGAATGGGAACGGAGCCGGTTCTCTGTTGGTGGAAAAGACCTATTAAAGACATGATGATTCCCCTCATGAACTCTCAATGAGGTCTGCAGAAGGTGGTCCACAGCTATGCACACATCATCACCTCTAATGCCTGGCAGAGCTGCTATATGCACAGCTTAGACTCCTTGCTTACAGGAGGAGCTCTGCCAGACCTACTGTATGGGGGCGAGGGGGGGGGGGGGGGGTTATTTGATGATTAGCGATGCTGTTTGTGTGGAGACCCAAAAGCCAGACATGCACAATCTGCCTTTTGTGAATATTGCTCCTTTCCTGCAGTGATCGCATCCAGCTCTGTTACAATACATCCTGATTCGGCTAATCAAGTCCCTCGGGGGTGAATGAATGTTACAGCCAGGTGTGTGTGATTAGAGACACTAAAACCTGCGGGAGGGGAGGTCTGTGGAGGGAATGTGGGGGCTTCAGGTATTAAAACATTCTGAGTCTCTCCTCTCATATTATGTTGTTGGACACTGTGCTGAACACTGCCAAGGGCACTCATTAGAGAATGGCATGACATGTTTCCCTGATGGTTTCCTGTGGATTTTAAATAGTGGAGGTGTTTCTGATGATGGATGAGAGATGTTGAGATGGTGGAGAGAAAAGGGGGAAGGTAAACCACAAAGGTAAACCATACAAACTGCTGCAGGACAACCCTCCTCATCTGGGCTAGGCTGAAGCTGGTTGATTCAGGTTCCTTTTCAGATTAGTGAAACAGGAGGATCAAAGTCCTTATTGGCAAGTCCCCCCACTCGGCGACCATCTTGGTAACACGCTCTTTGGGCAGTGATCGGGCAGCTATTTTCCTATTCAAGTGAATGGGGAGGCATACAGGAAGGGACGGGATATGTGCAGACTACTGCCATATTGACGTTACAAACTAACCCCATGCATATCTATGGAGGATTCCTTGAGTGCTGGTGTCTCCTCATTAGGAAGTCTCTGGGAGGATGCAGGTGAGAACCAGTGGAGGCCAGGCAATGCACCTCTGGGCAGCAGGGGTTCAAAAGGGGTCAGGAGCTGGAGTTGGTCTGAATGCTGGGGTATCAGCAGGCCCACCCAGCCCCCCTCAGTACCACACTACTACACCGCAGCGCAACTTCACGAGTCCCAGGTCCAGCCTGACTACCAGCCACAGCCTCTGAAGCTCCTCTGCACTTCAGCACCAGAGCACAGCAAACAGGCGTGCCAAGATGAGTCACCATGATCCAATCAGTCACAGGGCCAGGCTCACAGCCAGGGAGAGAGCAAGGCGGCAGGAGGGGGGGGGGGGGGGGGGGGGGGTTGAGAGGAGGAGGGCGCTAACACAGAGATGTGTAGGGCAGGGGAGGGCAGGGGAGACCATGGGAGAATGCTGGTTGAGAGCAACATAACACAGGTTAAAAGAGGACAACACAAAG
The DNA here is from genome assembly GCF_018492685.1 of Alosa sapidissima. Taxonomy (NCBI): domain Eukaryota; kingdom Metazoa; phylum Chordata; class Actinopteri; order Clupeiformes; family Clupeidae; genus Alosa; species Alosa sapidissima. Next base: position 20,525,333 of record NC_055968.1, on the reverse strand, counting down.
ATGGAGGAAGAGACACAGCTGGAAAAAACAGAAACTTGAGGGACAAGAGAGATTTAGAGAAACAGACGGATAAGACAAAAAGAAAGAGGTAACGGAGCTATGTGAATGTGTGAATGTGTGCAAACACAAACACACCTTGTGACCCAAAGTTGAGACCAAGAGACGGGAGACAATGACGAGAGATGACATGAATATTGGGATTGAAAACTTGGCAAATGAAAAGGGGTCGGAGGACACTGCTGTGAGGACCAAATGCGGAGCACTAAAGTGGAAAGCATGCGTGTTCGTTACGTGACCCAGAGCAGGGTCACGTAACGAACACGTAGCTCGCAAGCTACCAGTAGCTCCCCACCTGTTTCTGAGTAGCTCTCAAAAAAAAGGTTGAAGGAAAAATTTGATAACAAAGTCACTTGGTAAACCTAATAAAATTCACCATCTACAAAGACTTAAGGTAAAGGTATTGAAAGCAGATAGCCTGGCTAGCGCCACCACTTCTCAATGAGACGTGGTCTGGGAACCAAACGTTCATTTTCTCGTATTTGAAAAAAATGGCCAGATCCGTTTATTGGGTGCCACGGATGTCTATCAAATGCGTCTGTGCATAGCTCATCATCGTCTTGCTTTCCCACCTGTTCTGTGATTGGTTCCCTATCTCAGGCGAAAATTTGCTCCATGGTCTCCATGGCCTTAGCAGCGTGAATCAAATCGCGCGCAAGGCAGCATGGGAACACCCAGGCTAGAAAGCAGCGTTAAAACGCATACAAAACTTATTCAGCTGTTTTGGTGGAGATAAGCTATGTGAATACATGCTAATACTAATAGCCTATAAAACATTAGTAGCTCTCGGCCATGTTCATTTTGTCAAAGTAGCTCTTGGAAGAAAAAAAGGTTGGAGACCCCAGAGCTACAGAGAGTGGAGGAGTATATATTATTGGAGGAGTGGAGAGGTGAGGTGAGGTGAGGTGGGACAGGCTCACCCTCAGGCCATGGAAGCGAGGGTTATTGTAGAAGAGCTTCATCTGCTCGGGGGGCAGCGGGCCCAGCACCTTCTGGATGGTGTAGAGCTGGTCGATCTCGCTCTCGCCCGGGAACAGAGGCTGACCGTCACTCAGCTCGCCCAGGATGCAGCCTACCGACCACATGTCCACCGCCTTCCCATAAGGGGCGCTGGGGGAGAGGAGAAGTGTGTGTGTGTGTGTGTGTGTGTGTGTGTGTGTGGGTGGGGGGGGGGGGGGGGTATAGAGGAAAATAGACAGATAGAGAGAAGGGGAGAGAGGGTTAAAGGAAGAGAGATGGAAAAAGGCAGGGATAGAGAGGGGGGGTAAGAAGAGACAGAGTTAGTGAGATGGAGGAGAAAGGGAGAAAGAGGGTAAGGGAGAGAGAGAGATGAAGGGGGGGCAAAGAGGGAAGGTTTGGGATGGTGAGCAAGAGAGAGAGAGAGAGAGAGAGAGAGAGAGGAGGGAAGGAGAGGACAAGAACCAACAAGGGATAAAGAGCAAAGAGCATCTTATTTATTATTACACGGTTATATTTATTTATTGTTATACGGCTCCATTAGTCCATTAACAGTTCCAATCACGTTGGGGTCCTGTTTGCCCTGTCGGGACTTATTTTATTAAAAAATGACTGGCATACAAAACATTACCCCTTATGAATGTCCCTGTACACTTAACATTCCTTGCAAGTCATCTAGTATTTTCTGAAATGCAGTGACTATGCAGCAAGAGTGCCTTGGACCTCTCTATGTGCATGGTCACTGCACCATAGCTGATACAGTATCAGAGAAAATTCTTCTGATGTTAAATAAACAGTGTGCTCAGGGAAGAGGACACTAAATAATGAAAAGGCGAGCTTTTTTTAAAAGACATATGTCAAGCTTGTACCTTTACAGACAAAACGCTTGATGAAACATATCCGAAAACATCCCGTTGGGGAAAGGGTTCAGGAGCATGTGTGTACAAACACAAGCAGACTAAAGAATTAATGGGAGACAAAGAGTGAGAGAGAGCATGCACACCACGAGAGGAGCTAAGAGAAGAGGCTCTGTGGAGAGAGACGGCTAAAATATTGAAGCAGTGTGAGGCAGACAGGGAAATGGAAGAGTGGGAGAAAAAGAGAGAACAAGACAAGAGAGAGAGTTAGAAAAGAAAGAGAGAGAAAAAGAGAGAGAGAAAGATGGAGATTAGGCAAGCTGGAGGAGCTGCAGAGGAGGCACTGCAATATGGAGAGACGCTCAGCAAATGTTTTTCTTCCGCACACATTTGTCTTAAGCAGCAGGTGGTAAGAGAGAGAGAGAGAGAGAGAGAGAGAGAGAGAGAGAGAGAGAGAGAGAGAGAGAGAGAGAGAGAGAAGCTTTTTCCAGAATTATTTCCCGCTGGGTGGTGGTGGGCTGATGTGGAGCGTTATGCTGGGGAAAGCAAGCTCTTAAACCTTTCCCTCTCTCTGTCTCTCTCTCTCCCTTTCTCTCTCTCTCTCTCTGGTGAGGTATGACAGGCAAACACACACACACACACACGCACACACACAGGGTCAAAGACTAACCCCAGAAGCAGCTCCGGTGAGCGGTACCATCTGGTGGCCACATACTCGGTGTAGTTGGCATCATTCCCCTCTGACAGGTTACGGGCAAAGCCTAGTGAAGAGAGAAACATAGAGAGGATGAGAAACCTGAGCATCAGACCTGCCGAGATCAACAACTAGATTTAGAGTAATATAGAAAGGATAGAACATGGAAAGGACTAGAACCCTGAAGCATTAGAACAGCCAAGATCAACAACTGCATAGAGTAATTAAACTCCAACTACTGACGCAATACTGTATGCATAGCACATACACAATAATTACAAGAAATCTACATCAACACTAAATGAAGTCAATACATTGATTGGACAGAACAAGCCTACAAAGAGCTATCGGCCAACTGTCCATTGCAACTCACTCTAGTGAACAGTGACAGCCCCACGCTGTTAGATGACTGGCAGTGTGGACATTTAAGAGACAGAGATGGAAATGGCACATGCAGAGTGTTGGGGGGGGCTCTCATCCGCACCAAATGCTTCAGTGGTCTGCTCGGGCTCTCATGCCGTCCCAACAGGACAACATGAGAGCCCGTGGACATGTGGACAACATGATGTTGCTGTCGTCAGTCTGGCGTGACAGACAGCGGCTCTGCTGTCACTTTCAGGCCCATGTGTATGTGTGTGTGTGTGTGTGTGTGTTTCTGTGTCTACTATGTGTGTGTCACAAGCCTCCCAGACGAGACCATATCAAGGCTGCCCCTCTCGTAAAGAGAGGGAGAGAGAGAGAGAGTATTGTATTGAATGCTTTGGCAACACTATAAAATTTACATTCATGCCAATAAAGCTTATTGAATTGAAAATTGAAATTGAATTGAGAGAGAGAGAGAGAGAGAGAGAGAGAGAGAGAGAGAGAGAGCAAGATGCAATGACTGAGAAGAAGAGGAGAGGCGTAAGAAATTAGCCTGGTGGCAGCTCTGTTCTTTTTTCCTTCTTTCTTTCTTTTCAGCAATTCTTGGAAAAAAACATTGTTGCGCCCATAATGTCTGCCTTTGCCTGCCTCTCTCTGCCTGTCACAACTTATGAATGTCATTGCCCGCCCAACACCAAATGTCACATGGCGCGTTTGATTGCAAACAGGTTGCCAAAGTTGTCAAAGGTGGGTGGAAGGGAGCGGGTGGGGTGGCACTATTAAACAGGCAAATGGCAGAGGAGAGTGAAGCGAGACACATCAAGTGTGAAGCGTTAAGTGTTTACTGACAGGGGTGTGTCGTGTTGATGTGCCGATGCACCTCGGCTGACCTACAGGACAGGACAGGAAAGGACAGGAAGTCTTACGAAGGCAGGGGAGGGGGCACTGGCCCATGGGACTGGACTGGAGTGTGATGCATTTGATATGCAATGCATATCTACACTAAACTATTAGATTAATGTGATGTGAAGGCCAATGTTTGTTGAGTAATACTTTTGTTGAGCAATACTAGTTGTCTGGGCTAGGAGTTGGCCTTCAGTTGAGTTAAGTTGGTCGTTGTTCAGCAGGCAACCCCGCGTTTCACTCACCAAAGTCACACAGCTTGAGCACGTCGTCCGAGCTGATGAGGAGGTTCTCTGGCTTGATATCTAGGGGAAGAGTCAGAGAGACAAAGAAATAAAGAAGAGAGAGAGATTATCACTCCATTGTTAAACATCTGTCTTACTTTCTCACATGGTTACATTAGAATCCCCAACCGCAAGGCTTACATCCTCACATTGCAAAACAGGACAGCAAGTCACCGAGCTCTTCCCCCATCGCTTTCGACCATCATGTGGATCGTGGGTGCTGCATGCCACATAGTACACAAACTACCCCGCGTAGTGTGGAACCTCACTAAATACAGACAAAGGCTGAGAGAGAACAAGCTTTACATTCCCACTTTGCTATTCCTATTCCAATCTATTGCTCTTTAAGATAGAGAAAGAGGTAAAAAGAAAATGAAAAAAAAAAAAATGAAAGAAATAATGAAGAGAGACAGCAAGTGAAAGAAAGAGGGAAACAAAAAGAGGGTGAAAATGAGAGAAAGACAAAGACCCGTTAAGGGCTCTGTTTTTTCTTGGCTTCGCTACAGGTCGTGGTATCATAACCATCATTAATGGCTGCACAGTAGGTACCTTGTGAGAAAATCAATGCGTGAAGATGTCTCAGAGCTCTACAGAGCTCTTCAGTTCAGTCTCAAGTGCTGATGCTGAGACAAGAGCATGCACCCTAGAGAATGTGACCTGAAAACCGCACATTGACCTTTTCTCTTTTTGGTGTCATGCACACAAAACAAAATCAAATTGAGCGTAAACCTCTGCAAGTCCACTTAGGACATACTGTGTCTGGCTTCTGGACCTTTGGATGACATAAAGGTCTGATTATGTGTTGGGACTCATAATATTGTCTGGTGTTTTCTCTCTGCAAGCGTTGGACCATCTGGACACTCCTGCTCCACTCTGCTCCAGGACGCTAGCCAAGAGCTCATAGCATGCAAACTATTGAGCAGACAGGGATGACATAGTAATCCCATTACCAAACTGGAGAGGAATGCTTTGAGCTTCTCAAATAAACTGCGCCAAAACATTCTAACAAAGCACTATGGATGGGGCAGGGGAAAAATCTGTTATGTTTTATTTGCGGTCACTTTGAGAGCATTCAGAGCCTTGGTAGGCTGGCAGTGAGGATGTGAATAAACAACTTTATATGATAAATAACTTTAAATAAATAAAGAAGAAATAATACAAAAATCTCACACCCTCTTGCTCTAGAGTCTACATGCATTTTCAACATGTGTTTTTTAGAGTGAGGATTTGAATCTGAATGCAGAGTGGTGTTGCTCACCTCTGTGCACAATGTCATTCTTATGACACCAGTGGATTGCTTTGATTAACTGGTAGATGTAGTTCCGCACTTTCTCCGGTGGAGCGCCATTCGGGAACTCCTCCAGCAATTCCAGCATGTTCTGGTGAACACATGTTACATCCCTCATAATATCATACAGGTAAGCAAATGAAACCCGTACCACCAATGATATGGATTCTGAGCAGATCTTAGTGATTCAAGGCTTTTTAGTCAAATACAAATAACACTTCTGATATTGCAGTAGGTATTTGTAAGTTACTTTTCACTTTTCACAGACATTCTGGTGCATTTTTAAACACCCAGTGCGGCAACAATCGAGTTTTTAACCCTTTTGACATTTTTGGTGTTTTTTAGGAGTTCATCACTGAGGAGCTCGAATTGGATTATAGGGTTTAACCAAATGGTCGCAGTGGGTCTTTAAGAGCTGGTAAAATCTGGGCGGAGCATCAGGTGCTAGTGGAAAACTGAATCAAGGAACCGCATCTTTGGGACTCTACCTTCTCCACGTACTCAAAGACCAGATAGAGTTTTCCTCGTCGGCGGAAGGCCTCCTTCAGCTCCACAATGTTCTCCTGCTTCAGTGTGCGGAGCATCTTCAGCTCCCGAAGGGTCGTCTCCTTGACCTCTTCATTCTCTGTGGCAAACGTGCAGGAAGAGAGGAGTAAGACCACCAAAAATACTCACAGAGGACACAATGTGAACAAATAGGGACAATATAAAACAGGTGAGGCTTCATATGAAAAAAAAAAGAAAAGATCGATAGAGAGAGAAAACTGAATACTGGGAGACAATACAGCCAAGAGACTGTTGGAAAAGAAGAATCGGAAACAGTCAGAACTGACAAAGGCAAACTATTAAAAGTAGGATGGAGAGAGGGAGGCAGAGAGGAATTTGAGCGAAAAAAAAAGAGATGCAGTGTGAGGAGGAGGTACGTGAGGCCAGCGAGGGCGAGAGAGAGAGAGAGAGAAAGAGAGAGAGAAAGAGAGAGAGAATAATAAACGGTGGTGTGAGGAGGGGAGTGATGACGAGGGATGCGAAAGCAGTCAACCAAAGATTGAGGTGAAGAACAAAGAAAGTTGAGATGACATTTCTGTGGCACGAACACAAGCACGAGCCATGTATGAGCTGAGAGGCGGCAGTAAGAACCACACACAGACAAGAGGAAGGGAATCTTTACATGTGACGAGGAGTGGAGGGGGGTGGGGGTGGGGGGGCAACAAGAGGCTGAAGACAGAGCACAAACATCCCTGCTGCAGAATTCATTTACAATCTGGCTTTTAATAGACCCAAATCAGCCCATCCAACCCTTCAGGGAGATCTGTGTATCGCAGACAGATGTGTTTGATTAGGTTTGCAGCTAAGACCGTCAGGAGAGCCGGTCTCCAGAGAGGAGGAGCACGCTTCTCTGGGCTTGAGATTAAGTCATGCAGGAAAAGAGATGGGAGGAGAAGGAGGAGGATGGGAAACAGAGATAGACGACATCCAAAATCACTGAGATGATCTCATTTTGGAGTTGAACCACAACAGAATTATTGAAATGGGAAATCTCCACAGAGCTTTGTTTCTCCAGAAAGGATTGTTTTTGACCACATGGAGAACCTCTTGATGCCCCTTTGGCAGCTGAGTAACATCAGGGGCTGCCCACTCTTAAGTGCCCAAGTGCAGCATCCCATTAAACAGAGGCTGCATTTAAGGATTCAGACGGCGGGCGCGCTCCTTACCCTCGCTGTCCTTGAACTTCTTAATGGCCACAATTTCATTTGTGTCCTGCAATAAGACCAGAGAGAGAGAAAGAGAGAGAGAGAGGAGAGAGAGAGACAGAGAGAGAGGGAGGGAGAGGGAGAGAGCAACTAATTAGAAATGCAGTCTGCTGCTCGGGGGCCCCTATCGCCAGGATGCTGTGGCTGCTCTACAACGCTGGCGTCCTAATGAAAGAAACACCTCTGATTGCATCTGATTAGAAGTGCCACTCTGCTCCGCCGTGACGCTATGCTACGCGCTTCTCAATTAACCGCGGCGGCAACCCGGCGCAGTGCACACACCCGCACGGAAAAATCCACAGCCAACGCCGACTGCTAACACGAGACGCTCCGATGCTTGTGAAAGCCAAGACAATACAATTCGGTGAGTTCAAATATCCTCTAAAGCAAAGCCTGTGATGAAAACCCCAAGCCAAGTCCTCCCTTGGGTTAACTACAAAACGGAAACACATCAAACAAAACATGGCGTGTGCTGAAGAGTTACTGATGAAACAGTATGGTGTCTGTCTGGGGTCCAGCCTATGGTTACTGCCATGAGAGACAGGTCCCTCTGACAAGAGGGTTAGAGAGAGAGAGAGAGAGAAAGAGGTGGGAGAGAAAGAGAGAGGGAGAGAGAGAGCACTCAGAGACGGCCTGGCCCTGTTTCCCGGCCGCCACTAGCCTCTCCGTGGTGCCAGTGCGGGGCCTGGATGAGAGCCACTCTCCCGTCCTCTGGTGTCTACTCCATGTCCTACTTTTGAGCCGAGCTCGGCTCCACTCGGCCTCCACTGTGCTGCTCCACTTTAATCCTCTAAAACACACACACACACACACACACACACACACACACACACACACATAGAGAGAGAGAGACAGGATAGTACGAGAGTGAGACAGAGAGAAAGAGGGGGAGAGAGAGACGGGGTGAGAGGAGAGGATAATGAGAGGGACACTGAGAGAGTGCAATACATACAGGTAGACAGAGGCAGCAAAAGAGTGAGAGAGGAAGAAAAAAGAGAAGAGAATGAAGAGGGAGAGAGGGGGAGAGAGAGAGAGAGAGAGGGAGAGAGAGAGGGAGAGAGAGAGAGAGAGAGAGAGAGAGAGGGAGAGAGAGAGAGGGGGAGAGAGAGAGAGAGAGAGAGGGAGAGAGAGGGGGAGAGAGAGAGAGAGCAACAGGTAAAAGTGTACAGGAAAAGGGCAGCTTCCTGCCAGCGCTCCTTCAGAAGGCCCTTCACAAACATAGCGCTCCCTCTTATGTTAGTCACGAGCACATGGATCACGAGATGCAACACGCAGGCCATCATTTAATCTAATTCACTTAAGACAAGTAGCACAGTGAGGCTCTGATGGACAAAATGGCCCTCGTGCAGCAGGGTGTGCCAGCGACACGGTTACATCTGCCTGGCTAATCTAATTTTCCAGCTCGCTATCAGGGTAGGAAGAGGGAGAGGGAAGGGGGCATGGGTCACAGGCCCGCAATTGGAGAAGGTACATTTGCAAGGAGTGAAGGATTTTATGGGGCGAAGCGAGCGAGCTGAATCCGTCTGGGCTGCTGCGGCGTCGCCACTGAGGTGCTGCCGAGGAGCCCTGATGCTCTGCTCTAATTCGGGACCCCGAAGCGCTCTGCAATGCAAACAGGAGTGGGAGTGGGGGCGCCTCCACTGCAAACACAGAGCCAGAATTAACATGCGCTGTTTGCTTACGCAACCGGGGCCCTGTTTGCGTACTGTATGAACTGCCGACGCCACCTCCACTGCTGATACAGACGCCTTGATGAAGTCGGGAACCTTCTCTGATCCTCCTGCCGGCAGGGGGAGGAACGTGCGAGGAAGAGCAACTGCAAAGTCGGCCGCCGGCTAGCGAGTCAGCAGGGGCTTGACCGGCGACCTCCACCCTCATTATGGAGTTCTATTTGCAGGAGGGGAGACGGAATCTGCACGTCTAATCAAAAAGCGCAGTGGGAGGGGTGGAGAAGATGAGGTGAAAGGTGTGAGATCAGAGAGAGAAAAAGAGAGAGAGAGAGAGAAAGAGAGAGAGAGAGAGAGAGAGAGAGAGAGAGAGAAGAGGGAAATGGGGAGGCAGTGGAGGAGTCAAGTCAAGAGCCTCCCTGTCATGAAGAAGCCCATCAGGATTCTCCGGTTGTTAAAATTGAGCCGTTTCCTCGGCTCGGCCGGAGCCCTGCTATTTGACACACCACCGGGCCCTGCGTCATTTCAAATGCCTTTTGACAGGCTATTTATTTGAGGCAGTAATGAGCCCAGCGCTCTCCGACATGTCTTTTTCTTTCTCTCCCTCCTGTCCCTGCCCCTTGTTGCGAGGGACGACTGCCAGGTCTCTCTAGCCCTTGTGAGAGGTCTCGAGACCCCCTGGCATCACCTTGAGTGCTCCAACATCAGGGGAGGGAGCCTCATTGATTGGCCCTTGATTGATTAGCCCATCACATCCCCCTCCATCACAACCCGCCTCTCCGCAGGTGTGGGGCTCTGAGAGTGGTTGCTCCTTACGTAACACGGTTTATTTTAAGCCCGTCTTTCCGAAGCAGAATTCTCCTGTGTGAGAGAGGGGTGCCTGTGTATGAGAATAGGCTGAGTCGGAAGGGGCTCATTCATCTCCGGACGAGGCAGCGGTGCTGTCCCGTCCCCCTACGAGACATCTATCACGCCCTGGGTCTCTCCTGACCTGGGATGGCAGGCAGGGGGGACAGGGGGGGTTTCTGGTCTGGGGCTCAGTGATGTTACTCTACGTGTCAATGCATGCATCCCATGCATGTGTCATCCAGGGTTGGTAAATGGAGTCATCCTTAGAGCAGGACAGAAGCCCATGCTTTAAGCAGCGTGGCTGAGAGGGGTTAGGGTTTCTAGATACCTGTGTCCAAGGCAGAGCCATCAGCTCCAGGAAGGTGGGGAACAGCGGTGGACAGTGGCTCTGGTTGGTGTCAACAGAACAAGGCCGTTGCTGCAGACTGAACAGGAGGGAGGGGGGGCTGCTTCTGAGACTGAACAGTGAGGAGGGGCTTTGTAGACGATGAAAGCTGAGCTGGGCTTTATTTTAGAGAGAAGGGGGGGTGCATTCTGCTTCAGAAGCCACTTCAAAAAGGTGTGGCACCATGCCTGGAATGCTGGCAGAGCCCATGGAGGTACTCAACATTTTTTTCCCTCCTACATTTTTTTCTTTTGTTTTGCTTTTGTCATGCTCGCACTGTAATCAAGGCCTGAAATGAACCAGCCATCCGCAACAACACTGACAAGCTTTTGTTGTGCATGCGGATGGTGGCAGGGTTGGGTGAGAGGGTAGGTGGTTGAAGGGGGTGTTGGGGGTGAGCGTTGGAGAGTTGCTGGCTCAGGCGGCATAGGGCTTTGATTTAAGGGAAAGATGAACCATCCACAGAGGCACAAGGGCAAAGTGCTCTCCTGCTTCCCACTTAATTGCAGGATGATAGAGTGTTAATGGGTCTTGATAGGAAGTGTTAAAGTGTTAATACCAAAAAGACACATGAAATATGTATCTTATTCCTGTAAGCAAGGGATGCAAGTATCTAAGCTGCGCTGATCCCGATTAACTGCATTATATGGGGACGTGGAAGCTGATTATCTGGGGTAAACAAGTGTGCTTATCTCAAACTAAGCGCACAGGTCCTTATGACATTGCTGAGGGTGTTGTATGCAAGCCACTAGAGATGCTGGGTTGAGCACATTCGTGGTGCAGTGATCCCACTGCTCTTCAGCAAAGTCACACTAGGTGCGCACAACAATCTAAAAATGTGTTAAACTAACACACAACCTGGCAAACCTACAAGTTTATCGTTGGTGCAAAGAAACAGACGCGTTACCAAAGGCTACGATGAATTTTGAATGGCCGCATGAAAGCACCCTTGTGAGAATGTATAGTCCTGAAATATTCATTTTCTGGCACATTTGTATGGAAATTCACTGGATCAAATATAGGTTAGACGCCACAGTGGATTTCATGGATAACTGACATGAAAATGTTGCATCTCAACAGTCCCTCTGAGCCCATTTTCATATGACTCAACTGCCGAAGGCCATTGAAGTAGGGAAGCAAAAATTGTGGCAGAAACCAAATTGATCTGTAATCTTCCGTGGGGTTAGCAAAATGTGCTAGACTTGCTTTGTACGCTCAGTCACTGACACATCACCGAGACATAAATGGTTAAAAAGTGACCTCGATATTTCCATAAGACAAAGAAGGGGAGAACAATTCTCTCCGATTGAAGGAGGTTAGACTGTCTGTGTATTCAGCCCAATGACTGCACAGACCACAGGACTAAAATAAAACACATCTACCAGGGGACAGCAGATCTCCCTCTCCCTCTTTCTCTCCCTCTCTCTCCCTGTTATCGCCTTCTTTACAGGTCTTTGCAGAAAAAGCGCTCTACTCAAGGTGACCCATTTAATGTGATGCCACACACAAGCCATTTTTTCCCCATCCTCCGTCCCAGTTTCGCCTCATTTCGCTGAGGACAAGAAGAGGAAGAGGAAGGAGAAGAAGAAGGGGGGAAAAAAGTGTGTTGCCTCCAAAAGTGGGCGGAATGACTTTTCATCATTAAGGTTCCCACAGCTCAGGGCCAGCATTACAGCCACAGTGCAACTTCATATCCCACTCTTCCAGGCAGTACACAAAGGAAGCCCAGTGAAGTCTATTTTTATAACCTTAGCATACTTTCGTGCTGATAAATGGGGCCAGGTGGGGCAGCCATCACCTTTTGTTCCTCGACGTTTGCTTAATAAGTCACACATTGACTTGCTTCAGTCACAGTGCTTGGCGGTGTGTGGCCACTTAAACTCTTCCAGGCTGGGTGGCATTCTACTAGTTGGTCACTTTACTATTCATTATCTTTTCCCACTTGTTCACATCAAATGATTAATTCGTGAGAAAAGCACACAGTGCCACTTGCATTTGTCTTCCATGTAAGACAACGATGAGAATACAAATCAGTGCCTGATATCAGAGATTCAAAACCAATAGCACATTTTGCCACATGACTGCTCTGACTCACAGAACTGATGTTACCCACACGTGCCAAATGACAGCACATTCTATTTGTGCACGTGGCTCTGATCATCCAGCTCCATACCTGCATAATGGACTGATCTGTATGCGGCAAAAGCACGAAGCCCTGTCACCAGTCTGATGGATGTACATCTGAAATTACAGGTCGGAGGGGTAGGTGCTGCTAACGCGACACAGTGACCTTGGCTCAGGTATTTATAAACAGCTCTCTGAGAGGGAGCTGCAGCACAAGCAGTAACATCAATGCCACATACACCTCTTAGTGCCTACAGGGACACTGGGTTGGATTTTGACGAGTGGTAATTTCCAGATCCAACTATCATCTCTCTCTCTCTCTCTCTCTTTTCCTGTCGTTTTCTGAAGCCACCCAGCACAGGGCAACTTGGCATGACCGAGGCAGGGGGCTGATCGTCAAGGAGGCCGGTCCGCTCGTAATTGCTTTTGTGCCTCTTTCTCAGTCCTGGCAGAGGATGCTTCAGGTGCCTCGTTGTTGTACCTCTCTCTCTCTCTCTCTCTCTCTCTCTCTCTCTCTCTCTCTCTCTCTCTCTCTCTCTCTCTCTGTTTCGCACACACGACCACAGGTTTTTGATTTCCACAGGGGCGTCTCCTCTCCTCCTCCTCTCCTCCTCCTCTCTCCACTTCGGCGCAAGAGCAAACACTTTGGCTGAGCAAATGTTTGAACATCAATCGGAGCTTTTGTTGGTGACTCCCCCCCCCCCCCCCCCCCAGCACCCTGAAAAGTCCGGGAATGACAAACACTTTTTCGTTCTGAGCCTTTCTTTCAAACTCTTGACCTTAATTACCAGGCTCAGAGAGGACGCCAGGCCCCACACTGAGGGGAGAATGAGGGACGGGAACCTCTCTGTACCCAACGGAAAGTGGCGGCTCGCGGGGAGGATAACGTGCTCTTGCCTTTGACTTGACTGGCTACATGGTAAAGCCTCACCTCGGCCTGTCTCTCTAGTCACCCCCTCCCTCCACCCCTCTCCTCTTCTTCTGTATCCCCCACTGCTAGTGTCAGCCTCAGTGCTGGTCTCGGAGGGGCTGGACTGTTGGGGAATAACGGGGTGACCCGAAACTGGGCCACACTCATGCCTGCAGGCAGTGCTCTCGATTGAGCGGGCGCGAAGCCCGACACACTCGTCTCAAAATGGAGGCTTTAGTTAAGCAGTGATTGTGTGTGTGTGTGTGTCTGTGTGTGTGAGAGAGAGTGTGTCTGTGTGTCCGTGTGTGTGTGTGTGTGTGTGTGTGTGTGTGTGTGTGTGTGTCTTTGTGTCCGTGTTTGTATGTGTGTGTGTGTGTGTGTGTGTGTGTGTGTGAAAGTGAGAGCGTGTGTCACTCTCTTTCACTCCTCCCTCTTCTGTCCTCCAGTTCAAATCTGCTCTACGATCAAATCTTCCACCATCTCCTCTCATCTCTCACACCCTCTGCGAAAAAAAGGGGATGCAATCTATACCCCTTAAGGGCTCTTTGGCTTGTCTTCAGCTTATATCTCTGACCAACTGCACAGCAGTGAAGATCACTTCTTTAAAGGTATGAGAAGCACTTCAGTGGTACTAACACCATCTTGCCAAGAAGTGGATGGCTGATACTGAAACACTTTTCTACCGACTCTTACAGTGTGTTTTTTGTCTTAAGTCCATAACCTCTGTGCTCAATGCAGTCCAGGTAAACGTCTCCCACTATGGGAGTTGGGGACTGACCAAGCCTATGAGCCTCTGAGGTGAGGTTCGGCAGTGTAAGATGAACAGCCTTACGCACACGCATTTCTGCTGAAATAGATGCACGATAAAAAGTGTTGCAATATGGCCGCCGAGTGGAGGTACTTGCCTGAAAAGGACGTTGAGAAATGGAGATCTATGTGAAAAATCACCGGAGTTCTCCTTTAAGTTTGAGCAGTAGTTGATTTTCAAAGTTAGTTGCACTCATCCTTGGGTCGCTTTGCAGTGAACAGTAATCCAGCACAACTGAAAAGCCCCTCACAGGCAGCTGAGGCAGGCAGGCCAATATTGAGTTGCAGAGAGTTTTTTTATATTTGGAAACGAGCAGAAGGTTCAGCAGATTAAAGGGCGTCGTACTGGGGGGGAAAGTGGGAAGTATAGGGCCCCAATGGAGGAGATGGCCCGTGAAAAGTGGAATACAGGGGGCACAACATTTTCACCAGGCATTAGTAATAACTCAGGTAATCCACACATAAAAAATCCAAACAGCTCCATAAGTAGAGTGATGTAATGAAGTGGAATAACACAGGGGAAAAGAATTGAACAGGCTAAGAAAAAGCACTAAGGCAAGGAAAGGGAAGGAACGAGCTGGAATCTGTATAGAGAGTAGTTATCTTTTCTATCTGTGCAAATGAATATAAGCTTGGTTAGTAGCCTACATATTGGTGGGCTATAAAAAGGTTTTTCATTACCAAGGTGTCACACAAGAAACATTTCATGATGGATAAAAGCAAAAAGCTCTCCCAAGACCTTTGCAACCTTATTGTTGCAAAACATATCAATGAAACTGGTTACAGATGCATTTCAAAACATCAGAATCTTCCAGTAAGCAGCATGGGAGCCATTATCTGCAAGTGGAAGAAACATCACTGCATCATCAACCGGCCATGCACAGGATCTCCTCGTAATATTTCTGACCAGGGAGTCAGAAGGATAGTCAATTCCAAGAGCCAAGGACCACTCGGAGAAAGCTCCAGAAAGACTTGAAGGCAGCCAATTCAATTAAATAGTTCTGGAAGTAACTAAAGATCAGGATTCACAAGAGGGACCCCTGGAATCTGTTTAGAACAAATGGGCCAAAATCAGACCTGATACTGCGACCAATAAGTTTTGTCATACAGGAAATGTCTTGAAGCTGTCTTTACAAACAAAGGCTTTTCCACAAAGTATTGAAGAAATTTCAGTAGGCACGTTTAATATTTTTTTCCTGTGTCATTCCACTTTAATACACAAAACTCTTATGTTTGGATTTTTTATATGTGTGTTAATATAATGTATGGTGAAAATTTTGAATAGACTCACTGGAAGTTTAGGCTAATTACTGAAAAAAAAAACAAATAAGCGTTCAATACTTATTTCCACCATATATTTATTTTACCTGAATATTTTAACTTCCAAATTAAATGTCAAAATGAATGTCAGACGAAATTTAAAGTTTGACTGACTGGATTTTGTATACAAAACATAGTGAAAACTATGTAAGGTCACTGTCACTCTCCCTTGCTAAAGAGCTAAATGGTTTAGTCCGCCTGCACGATTCACAAGGTAGTCTATCTTTTGTTTATTTAGTTGAGCATCGCTAGTAGTGGACCGCTAATTGTTTTGCTGCTGGTGCAATGTCTTTCTCCAAGAAAGCCAAGTCAGGTTACTAAAAACAAAGGCCAAAACAGGAAAAAGAGAGACATCAAAATGAGGGGAAACAACTGCTAATAAACTTTTTAAGCTACATTCATGCATTGTTTTGCTCCAGTTGAAAATGTTTCTGCGTAATTTGTCAGCTGTGATAATGCGTTCAATAAATTCTGATTTTAAAGTGGAGCAGGGGACGAAATTGAGCGGAGCGACCTGACGCGAATTTGAGCGGAGGAGCGGCCGACTAGGCCTAAACAGCCACCTGCTCTCAGCGCGGTGTTGACTTGCGCGTCTTTTTAAGATGGTGAGCTTAAACGAAAGCAAGCCCTCTAATCGGACGGGCAAGACTGACAAATAGACAGGGCTAGGCCTGTCCAGGCCCGCCCGTGGCTACGAGTATGCTTTCTAAATTATTTAGCTAACTCCATCCCCATCCACGAACTTAGGCTACTATGGCCAATATCTTTGAAATTTAACGGTCTTGGTTTTATTAGGAAGACATGAATTCTGGGTGGGTTTTGAGCATGCCTCAGACTCGTGGTGTGAGCGGTATTGGAGCAGAACAAAGCGGCCGCTCCGGCCTCTAAATTAAAAAGCGCTCAGCGCTCAAATTCCATCCATATTACACAAAACTATAAAATAATCTAAACTTCATTCACTCTCGGTGTATAGATCAGGACATACTTGCGGAACAGGCTGCAGGCCAACAGTCTGACAGCCTGCATGAAGATAAATATTAATGGTCCAATAGTAAAACAGTATAATATACTCTTGTATCAATTACCAAAGGGTCCTTGAAATGTTTTTTTTTTTAAAGCCAAGGAGGATGGCTTGTAGCGATGCTAGTTGTCAGCTCTGCCATAAGTAGTGACTGATCACATTTGCACATTTTGTTGTTTTGCACTTTCTTTTGCACTTGTTTGTAATAGTCTTTGTTAAAATTGCACAAATTACACAAATATTTTGAAATATTTGTATACTGTTGCATAGTTTGTTTGGTGTTATTACTTTGTTAACTGTTATTTTGAGAAGCTGGTTATTTATTTAATATGCAGTGTTTAATAAGTAATTGTTAAATGTACAGAGTCTGTAGTGTATCGCACAAACAAGACGCCAGCACCCACAACTCACCCCCCCCCCCTACAAACTGTAATGTCTATGGTTCAAAATGTTCCCTAAATAAATGCAAATGTCCCCACACTCAACTAACAGCACAGCTGACTAAAAAAGTCTCCTGAGGTCACATCCTGATGACCCAGTGTTCTGAGATGATCCTCCCTCAAATTAGCTCTATAACACTCCATGCTGAGCACACATGCATACAATTATGCAAAGAGCGCCAGCGCCTCTTCATCTCAGCGTGTGTGTGTGTGTGTGACTAAAAGAGCATCCTCCATCCCTCCAGCAGTGGGTGAGCCATCATACCCTCAGGAGATCAGGGGTAAACAGTGCAATATTTGTCTACCTTTCCACAGCAAAAGTAGAAAAAAAACAACACTACCAGAAATATAATAAACAACAACACAGAGGTGTGATTTGTGCTTTATTCACGCTGTTGTTGTTTTTCCTGCATTGACTTACTCGTTTGTTGTCTCGCCGTTTGCGGGAAGTGGCAGAAGTGCCATCTCAGCACTTCCTGTGACATAAGACAGCTGCCGTAAATCAAATCAAAGCGACGGCGGCGAAGTCTGAGCCAGCCACAGAAGCACACTCACTGAGTGGGATAGCTGTGCGCCCCCCGCGCCATAATTACCATATTAAAGGCAAACACACAGACTTGGGGAAAAAATTGGAGGGGGAAATTGGAGGATCGAAAGGACATTTTTAAGTGTCCTCT
Source organism: Alosa sapidissima (assembly GCF_018492685.1). NCBI lineage: Eukaryota > Metazoa > Chordata > Actinopteri > Clupeiformes > Clupeidae > Alosa > Alosa sapidissima. The sequence continues at coordinate 20,507,979 of NC_055968.1, read as the reverse complement.
AATCTTCATAAAAAAGACCCTCTCCCTGCTTCCTCTATACTTGGCAAAAAAGCAAAGAAACATCCCTTCCCTTCAGAGAGAAGCAGTGTCTGTGATGATAAGTGTTTTGTCTTTGCCAGTTAGAACTCTCTTACCTGTAAACTGATTTCAGCATACCAGTAATATGTGCCACAGTGCAAAAAGGGGTTTGACTAAGTCCTGACAAAGGATCCCCTGCCTACTCTACATGGCAAAAGTAGCCCCATGGTCATTCTGGTCATTGGTCATTCTATGAACCTTCAATATTCAGACACCCATTCACACGGCCTTTTGCTTGCTGAGCTATCAGGTTGAACCCATTTGACATGGCCACCAAGGTCCTTTATTTTCGTTGCGCTCAGGGGACCATTTTCCAATCTTTCCCGAGCAAACAAATACTACAGTACGTGCCATTAACTGCCCGGTCACTCTTGCCCCACATATCACACAAAGCACTGAAACAGGTGACACTGAATAGAAGACAAAATACACTTTCTTCAGCGTCTTACAGTATATGTCACCAATTCATGTGTAAATTTTCTTGAGAGAGAAGTGCCCCGCCTCTTGGAAAACACTGAAGTACCTTGTTTACCATTTTATATAGTAATTATAGGCCTCAGACAGGAAAAACAAGATCTTCCAAGCTTTTGGTGACGGGCTGTGACACGTTTGCACACACACTTATGACAACATGAAGCCTGCAATCAGAGTGACAACAGAAACAGGCGCTATGGATGTTGTGTACAAACATCAAGGGTTGTTCCATAAGCATCAAACTAGACTAATTTCCAAGGTAATAGCCGAGTACACAGCTCAACATAATGCCTGGAAAGCGAGTCATTTTTTCAGGATTATTTTGCAATTAAAAGGCTGCACAGTGCTGTAAAAAACACACTGGAAGCATACAATGCACTTTTTTGCAGGAGGTAATTGTGAAAGTCAAGGAAAAGTTGTGTCCTATACATGTTATATGCACTGCTTGTCAAATCATAGTCAAGAATGACGAACAAATCACTCGGATGGAGTTGTGATGACAACAGGAAGACAGCCTGTGTCATTAGGCTACAGGCATCATAGGCAAAGTCCATAGCTGTGGTCTCACTAGGAGATCCCAAACTTTCCTAAGACCTGACCTGGGTCACAGCCTCTCTAGCTAAATTGCATATTTCTCCCTTCACTGCACATAACATCCTGGACATTGGACCCACAATGGCCGCCTGCACTACTCCACTTGCACACTTGCACACTTGTACACTTTACAACTTGTTGTTGTTGTCCTGAAAACACAACACTTCTGCTGCTCTTACATAACTTGCACCACTATGCCACTTTCTTTCTTACTTAGGTCAAACAGAACTACCCAGGCCTTTTATTGGCCTGACTTTGCACTAGTATTTTATTGACTGTCTATGCACAATTTCAACCAAATTTTGCTGCTCTTATTTTTTTTCATTATTATATGTGCCCTCTTATTTACTTATTTACTTACTTTTTTGTTTACTTGAATGTTATGTTCGTCTGTGGACTTAAATTGGTAAAATATGTCTTGTCTTCACCGTGGGATAGTGAGAAACGTAATTTCGATCTCTTTGTATGTCTGGAACATGTGAAGAAATTGACAATAAAGCTGACTTTGACTTTGACTTTGACTTTGACTTTGACTTGACATGTCACTCTAAGACCACGCTGTTGAGCTTATGAACCAAAATTTGGTCGCCATTATTTAATGGCCGGCAGAAACCACACAACTCTCAAATCACAAACGCACCATCGAATTTCCTAACTCATATCATTCTCTCTAAGTAAACCTTAATTCAATCCTTAAAAAAAAAAAAAAAACAGAAATAATGCACCAAGGTTTGTTGTGACAAACACAGACAACCCTGCTGTGAAGCGATGTGAAATTCACTATTGTTATTTATTGAATGGCGATTATTTTCTCATCACAAGGTACTAAACACAGGAGGCCTTATCCTCCTTAATAGTTTATTTCCATTGATCAGAGGCCTTTGTAGCTGCCTCTTGTCAGTGTTAATACACAGCGATAGCACCAGTCAGGTGCGTTAAGTCAGTATGGATTAATCGAGGAGAAGAAGCCTGTGACACAGCATGAAGCATCAAATTAATTTCAAAGAGTAAAAAATAGATCTGGTGCCCTGTTACTAGTCAAGTCAGAGGGAAAAATGAATTGAGTTAGTAATTGTCAAAGGCTATAAAACATGATAAAAGCAGGGGAAAATAAATATGACTTTCTCCACTCCATGTTTTATTGCATGTGACACATAAACAGCTTTTTTCGCATATGTGACATGTTCATTATTTATGTCACTTACTCTGCATCGCAAAACAACGTGTTCACAGAGCATAAATCAGGGAGTGCTCCAGAACATTCAATACAGGGGAACTCGGAGGTTTATTCTGAGTCTGGGTTGACCTGGTTTTCCTTGCAGCACCATTAGACCGCAGCATTTCGGGGGAGAGGTGAGAGATGCTGTGAGGCAGGGGACAAGGGGGGCAAAATGATAGGGCCGATTAGCCCCATATGAGTACGAGCTTGTGGTGGTCCTGGGTTGACAATAACACGCATTTGTGTGTGTGTGTGTGTGTGTGTGTGTGTGTGTGGTAAATTTCACAACAAAGAGGAATCTATACAGTGCAACCTACAGTATATGCAGACAAGCATACACACATACACACACACACACACACACACACACACACATACATACATACATACATACATACACACACACATACACACACACACACACACACACACACCTTTTTCCAACTTCTGCTTTTTATGTTCCTGTGCAGAGGCATGCCTGGAATTCTCATTCAGACTCAGCTGTCCTACAGGGAGGCCTTCCCTCATCCACACAGCAGAGAGGTTCTGATTGTTATCAAAGCCAACCATTCCATCCACTCCTCCCTCCCTCTGTCTCTCTTTCTCTCCCAGCTGACCATCATTCCGACCTCCCCTCCATCCCATCCTATCTCATCCCCAGCAATTGGCCAGGCGGGTGGCGGATCCCTTATCTTCCGGTCGTACAAGCCTGCAGCTGGCAGCGTGGCATTAGGCGCCTGTGGCACGGGTCATGGGACGACTGTGGGTCGTAATTAGCTTCTCCGCTTTCCATGCAGCATCTGCTGTGCATGGCCGCCGCGCCCCCTTCCGTCCTCTACCATTCACTCTGGCCGATATGAGGCTGTGGGGGGGGGGGGGGGGGGGGGGGGGGGGGTCTCTGGTGGGCATCGACAGGACAGACAGAAGGAAAAACAAACGTACACACACACACTCACACACAACCATAGATACACGTACACATACACATACACATACACATACACATACACATACACATACACATGCACATACACATACACATACACATACACATACACAGACACACACAGACACACACATACACGTACATATACACATACACATACACATACACATACACATACACATACACATACACATACAGAAACACACACACACACACACACTACCCATACATATTACCAAGGATCTCTGAATCGATGTTGGGCCACGGACCATGATCCACTCCTGCAGAGGCACCCAGGCTTTGGAGGAGAGCGAGACATGACAACGCCTACGCAACGTAACGTTGAAATGTCCCGTGCTCCCATAGTGGAGCTTGCCCGGGGTTCTCTTGCTGAGGATCACTGGCACTCCACACTAAAGTCAGTTCAGAGGCAGCAGCACCGGCCGTGTCATCACGAGCACAGAGCACAGCGGCGCACAGCATCGCACGACAGCTGATGTGAGAGTAGGAGAGGAGGGGGCGAGGGATGGATAAATGCGCTGCCAGGCGTGCGCTCCACAGTTGGCCTGCCGCTATTCTGGTGCAGCAGCAGCAGCAACACGAGAGGACGCAGGGCAGAGCGGGTGATGGTGTGTGGCTTTGAAGCGGCCCTAGTTGGCATGGATGCCAGAGACCTCTCTCTGTGTGCTTGCATGTGTGTCTGTGTGTGTGTGTGTGTGTGTGTGTGGGTCTGAGTGTGTGTGTATGTGTCTGAGTGTGTGTGTGTGTGTGTCAGAGTGTGTGTATGTGTGTGTGTGTGTGTGTGTGTGTGTGTGCCCTTGAAGGAGCGGAGGAGGAAGAGGAAGAGTGTGGGAGAAGAAGGTGCACAGCCTGGCTCGAGGTGTTACCAGCCACACCTCACTCATCCAGCATTAGCAGCACCAGAGGCAGCAGGAGAGATGACACCCCCTCCATCTCCCAGTTCTCTCACTCTCTCACTTTCACATCCTTCCTGTCATACTGAGGAATCACTCACTCACTCACTCACTCACTCACTCACTCTCTCTCTCTCTCTCCCCTCTCTTCTCTCTCTCTCTCTCTCTGTCTCTCTCTCTGTCTGTACTATGTTATAGAGGAAAACAAAACTATGAGTCATATATGCAAACAGATATTAATCTAATGGGTGGACACCCAAGGCACACACACACACAAATACACAAACACAGACACAGACACACACACACACACACAACCTCGGCAGACAACTGTGTGATGTATTCTTGGAAAATGCACAGCGGCGCAAACAACACATGGCAGAAAATTGTGTCAGATTCGACATGTGTTAGCTGCAGCGCTATGCGCTATAAATAAAGCCTGAGAGCATGTTGAAGTCCTCCCTGCTTTTGTGTGGCGATAATCAGGGGCCTAATGATAGCGCCACAGTGGCTGGGGCTCTAATGGAGAGCTTGTTGGTGGGTGCAGCTGCTTTTGGAGATGGCTTTGGATCAATCAGAGTGTGAATTATAAAGCACAGTAATTACAGGCTGAGGATGCCGACTACAGCAGCAGCATCCCCAACACTGCCACTACCACACCACCACCACCACCACCACACTGCACCAGCTCGCACCCCTCCCTTTCTCTTTTGCTCTCTCTCTCTTTCTCTCATTCAACATCATGAGGACCCACTTCACACAGAACACTGACTCGTTCTCACACGGTCCCTGCATGATACATACATACTGTACATACACACACACACACACACACACACACACACACACACACACACACACACACACACACACACACACTCACACAATAACATTCTCATTTCCTTTCTGTGCTCTGAGCCCATAGAAACACAAGAGCACACACTGGCCAATCATGCCCAGCCATGCTCTTCCTCCATATCACATGCAGAAGAGGATGTTAAGTTAACCAAGGGTAGCAGCTCTGCCATTCATTTGTTTTATGAGAGAACCAATCTGTGAGCCTTAAAATGACTCCAATAAGACTGACAGTAACACACTAATTATAAGACTGAATGGCATCAATGGTGAAAGCTTCATTAAGCTCTCTGGCAAAGAAGGAGGCTCGGAACACGGAAGTAGGACACTGGTGACCTATCTATAGCATTCTATTTCTATGGTTCTATCTATATGTCTATGTCTATATCTAGATTCTTCACAAAGAGTAGTATGCATGTCCTCCAGTACAGCTGAAGTTAGGTAGTTATGCCAATAGCCCTATTTCACTGTGTCAAACACAGCACAGCACAGCACATTTAATGACGACATACATAAAACAGCATTATGTGCTGACATATATTTTAGTGGTAACAACATTGCTTATACAGCAAAGATGCAAAACATACTTAATAAGCCATATAATATATTTTCTTTTTTCTTCACTTTCCCTGTTTTTTTCTCTTCGATTTGACAAAGTAGATTGAACGTGACCTTTTGCTGATGCTATTATTCCATTAATATCTTAGGAAAAAGTGAGCTGGTCTTTGGAGGAATAGGCTACATCATTATTCACTTTGGGAAGCTCTCAAGACAAGGGAACAGTGTTTCATTTTAAATGGACCAACAAAAGGGACCAGGGTATTAAATATAGATCATGTATCTTGTCGAGCTGGGAATGTAGGCCTCAGAATTATTTTTTCCCGTTGTCGACAAGCTGTGGGCAGCCGTGGCCTAAAGGTTAGCACTTCGGACTTGTAACCGGAGGGCTGCCGGTTCGAACCCTGACCAGCTGGCCACAGCTGAAGTGCCCTTGAGCAAGGCACCTAACCCCTCACTGCTCCCCGAGCGCCGCTGTTGTTGCAGACAGCTCACTGCGCCGGGATTAGTGTGTGCTTCACCTCTCTGTGTGTGCAGTGTGTTTCACTAATTCACAGATTGGGATAAATGCAGAGACCAAATTTACCTCATGGGATCAAAAGAGTATATATACTATACTATACTTATAAGCTGCCACAGACCCCTTATTCTGGAGACTTGTGCTGCGCCATGACTAGCCAGACATTTTATGGCACTTTTTTAAAGTAACAAAAGCAGCTTGTTTTTGTTGTTTTTTTTCCCAGCCATGAGGATTGCACATAAAGAAGCATATAAAACTCAATGGAAAACCCTACTGCTGAGCCTAATGTCCTGGGACACTGGTGTCGCAAACAACAGTACTGTACTCTGCCGAGGGCCTGTTTACACAAGTTGTTTTCCAACAGTGATGGGAGACTTGTGTGAATATACATTTCATGAGATGTTTTGCTGGTTTACTATGGATGAACAAACTGTGGTTTGCTATCGGTAGATGACTTACTATGGGCAAATAGTCACAGTTTGTACACTAAGTTTGTGCACTTAGTGCAACTTAGTGAACAAAAGAAGCAGAAGTCAGCACTATGAAAACACACCCTTTCAATTTGAACGCCATCCATACAATGGCTCTGTACAGAACACATCGACACGTCACCAAATCCTATGCAGTGTCCTTACCGAGAGGGCACACACAGTTGATTATCTCAATGTCTTTCAAAAGTAAATGACACTGACAAAGCGGCCCTGTTCGTTGGCCTTGGCCCCGCGCCAGACGTAGTCACCCCACTGCCCTTTGGTGAGCGAGATTCATGGAACTCGATCGATAGATGATATTAGGCCATCAACAAACACAGCGGGAGTTGTTTGTCAGTTTGAGAGTCATGACCCACCAATAAAACCTATTGACCTCCATTTGAGTTTTCTCCCTGGCTGGTCGATAAGCTGATTGATTGATGTCGGCCTGCCACTGCAGGCAGGTGAAGGACACTCGAGGTCGTAGGATTTGCTTGTTTGGGTTGTGAGTAAACCAATGCTTTTACATGATGTTGCACTGTGTGAGGGGCTTGGGGGACGAGGTTCCTCTCCTGGCACAAGGAGCAACATTGCTTGAGAGCCAAAAGACTGACACACACACGTCACAGGCATCTCATGGGGGGGTGGGGGGGTGGGGGACTATCACCACACGTTCCTCCACTACAGCCAGCGTGGCGAACAGGAGGAGGTGGAATGCGTGTTGGCCTTGCCCTGAAATAGAGTGACCATCTGCCCTGGTCTACAGGAGAGTAGGGTAGGACGGACAGGGGGGATGGAGGGTGGAGGGTGACACTAGAAGTCACGTCTGGTGATGTGGTGGAATCTAAATAAATCGCTCAGTGCGTGGCCATCCTTCAAATTTGGGGAAAGAGAGAGAGAGAGAGAGAGAGAGAGAGAGAGAGAGAGAGAAAGAGAAGTAGAGAGGGAGAGGGAGGAGGTGGAGAAACGAGTGGGCAGCTCACCCATCAGCACAAAAGTGGCTCTGCAGGAGCCGGATCTGTGCATGTCAGAGACCTGTGAGCGGCGGAGATCCTAAATTGTATTCATAAGCCTCAAGGTTTTGGGCGACAGATTACCTGTCAATCTCAGCCCTAATACATTACAGGTTAGAATGGAATCCTTTGTGTAAGTGAAATACATTTCCTTGTGCTACATTCAACGTGGCATGTCATAATGGCCTTGTGCTGTTTCCCCGGTGATGACAATGGGCCCTGACTCTAGAGCTGCTTATTTTGGCGCCCAGTCTGGAACCCAACAGTGATGGAGGCGAGTTCTGGCCACACGTTCACATGAACATCTGCTGTATTCATGTTCCCCCCTCACATGCAATATGTCCCTTTCACATGGAAATAGTGGGGAGATTGTGAGGCAGACATTCAGTAATGTAACACCAAAGCTTCACATATTTAGTAAATTAAATAATGAATAAATTAAGCAAACAAAAATATGCTATTTTGGTCCTCCCTTCAAAGGGCTTCTGTTATCATGTATTAGGATGCACTGACTACGTCTAGGTTGAACGCAATCCCATTTTATTTTCTCTTGGTTGTTGGTGACAAGCCAGAGAAGTAGACAGCAGGATTTTCAGATTGTCCATCTCGAGCCAAAAAAAAAACCTCAGACATCACACTTCCTGGAAGAACTACCCACTATGGTACAGCACAGAAGACAGAGGACACCATTATGTGACACTCAGCTACACTGCTCACCCAACACTCTCGCCGCGAGAAAAAAAAAATACTGCACATTTCCTCTGTGACATCAGAGCAGTATAATTAAACGCAAACAAACTAATGACTCAGCCCTGTCTTAAACTCCCATCAGATGCCAAATCCAGCTTTAATTAATTGGAATCCTGGAGCATCATATTTACATGGCTGATAGATAGCTAAACCTCCCCCCGCTGGTCTAAATTCAGCTCTTGCAGGATTAAGGAGCTCTCACCCATATGCTTCTATCAGCAAAAATACAGGCGGGTCCCTCACCCTGGTTAATCTAAATGCCCCCCATGCATGATTCACAGCGTCGGCTTTGAACTTTAAAAGAGAACTTCCTCCGTTGATTAAGTGAAAGGTCGTCATGTACACAACTCCAAATGGCTTTAACTAATTCTGTTAAACACGTATTCCAGAGTGTATAGGGTGATATGACTATTCCTCACATTACATAGGATAAAGCACCCTCTTAAGAACTGTTGCAATATTTACATTCAGTCTTTCCTTAAAGGTGCTCTAAGCGATGCTGGGTAACGTCACTTCTGCTGACTTTTAAACAAAACAGAGAGCTAGCTCGCTACTTCCTCCCCCTCCCTCCCGTGCTGCTCCCGTGCAATTGAAACTCTCGCTAAACGCGCATCTCGTCTGTGATTTGCTGGAACAGTTTGCTATGTTTTTATGGGCTAGGTTTGCCCAAGTTGTTTTTGTTGCCGTTTTTGGAGCCTGGGCTGTCCACAGAGATTGCGTTTTTTTACAGTGTATTCAGGACACAGACAGCTAGCGGTTTGTTAGGTGATGTTTGCAGTAAGTGACATAAAATGTTTTAGCCTAAAAAACACGTGGCATCACTTAGAGCACCTTTAATAGGTCTCCAAACACTTCTTCATTGATCATTGCAGTTTTATCAGTAGTCCAAGAAAATATCTTCAAACAATGTTTAAATTGGAAATATACACTAGTATAGTACAAAAGATTCTTTTAGTGTTGTGACTGGAAAAAGGAACATTTTCTTACCTTGTGTCGACACTTCAGGACTACACCATAGGCTCCTGTGGACGTGTGAAGTAGAGAAGAGCAGATAAAGCCATCAGCAATCCCATCACACTTCCTATAATCATTCTATATTTTCCATGCAAATGATGTCTTGTAGAATTTGACAGAGGGCTGCTGTTCTCTCCCATTAACACGGAGAGAGCAGCATGTACAATGAGCAAGCTCAATTATTAACATGTCTCTTTTTTGAAGGGGAGGGGGTGCGGTGGGGTGGGGGTAGAAATAACACTTCACACATTCACTGTGTTTTCCTAGCCTGGGATTACCGACCTACGACCTTTCGGCAAATTTGGGATTTGCTTTGCAGGTATATCTAGCCAAAAGGCCATTGAAGCTCATTTCTAATGTCCCTAAAACATGGGCATGCAAATCACTAATCCGGCATGGACGTGTTTTTCTTTGGAACTGAGTAAACAACTGCATTTAAAACCTTGGTTTACAAGATTGTTACAATTTTGAAACGATTTGGTAAGAGCTTAATGTACCAATTTAAGTTTAATTTCACTGCTAGTTATGTCCCTGCTGGAAGTCGTAAATCAATGAACCTTTTCCAGACCCACACCCAATTGTACAATTGTGAAGGTCTGGGTGTTCCCAGGCTAGTGCTTTCCTTTTGTCCTCCTTCATTTCATTTTGTGATAATATGTGAGTGAATGGCAATCTGCGGATGGAGATGATGACTTGCGGGGCTGATTTAAACGTTGGAATGGTGTCACCTTCATTGACAAATCTGACATTCAGACAAATAGGACGGCATTAAGGGGAATTTGTTGTAAGCGACTGTCGCCGAGCCGTCTGTCGAGAGGTGCAGGAAGGAATACATATGAGCTTGCCCGTCTCGGCGCCCACTGCAAAGGCAACCGGAGTCGGGAAATTCAGCCCTCTCGAGTTCAGCCATGGAGTGAGGCATAATCAGGTGAATTCAATTGTACAAATATAAACATTCCTCGGCTTCTAAATCCAACGATGGTATATCTTTGCTTCATCCATAAAGGATGAAGGGAGGGAGCTGATCTGTTTTGATCAGCCAAACTATGCACAGGCCTATGGGATACCTAATCTGAAATTATGAAGTGCTTTGCACAATTAAATATTGCAATTGGCTTAAACTGCTGTTGAGGGAAATGACAGGGAGATTAATGATGACAAATGGACATGGCACCTTATTAGCTGGTCAATCAAACACCTGTGCAAGCAAATAGGAGTCGTGTCAATTAACGCATCAGTCAGTAATTGTCTTTTTATAGGTTGTGGAACAAATCAATAGCCTAGACATGCTTAATTGCATCAGATGCAGTGAGATAGCGGCTTAACACACACAGGCCGGTGAGAGGCAGCTGAGGCCGTGGCTCTAGCTCAGTGGAGTGCGAAATAAAACATGATTCTTGGAGCGTGTGTGTGTGGGTGGGAGAATGGGGTGGAGGGGGTTTAACTAGGTGGCAGGGGCCGCGAGTCTAACTGGGGCACTCAGCAGGCGATGGCAGGGTCTGGCGGTGGCTCCGATTGCCATCAGCTCTAGTGTGAAACTCGGCCCCTGGGGACCCCCCGGCTTTCTGGAGAGCAGCTCTTCCTCCTCCCAAGCCTCTCCAGAAAAAAATCGGCAAATCAGCGCTGCACATCTGAAAGCTCAAGAGATGAGCTCTCCAAATACCCCTAGGGTGTTTGGGTCAGAGAAAGTTGTGTGGATATGGTGGTGTGTGTGTGTGTGTGTGTGTGTGTGTGTGTGTGTGTGTGTGTGTGTGTGTGTGTGTGTGTTGGGGTGGCGGGGTCTTGGACCTTTCCAGTCTTGGGTATGTGAACTTGGCTTCAGATATAAGTAGTTATAGAGTAGAAGTCAAAGAAGTGCCCTTCATCTTCAAAGGATTATTCTTCAATTAAAAGCCAAGAGATTCTACTTCAGCATAAACAACCATCTTAACGTCCTCTTAAGAGTGAGATAATTCCAGAATGTTCAAACCGTATATGGAAATGAGGTCATGTGTGGAATTGTGCTGCAGGTCTACAGGTACAGACTGATCTCTAATGTGCGCTCAAGGGAACATTTCCACCCACTCAACCTGATGGGCAATGTTCACTCAATGATAAAAGACGACACAGGCAAATCAGACAGGTGCTGTATATAACTATTCAACAGGCGAACTTAATTCTCTTGTTATGCCGTGAGAACATGGGCTTTGTGGTTGCATTGTAAGATTGAATGCAATGAAATTACATGATAAATGAGAAATGTGTCATCTTCAATGGTTGGTGTCTCAATGGGCCTTTACAATAGCTGAATGCTGTCAATTACACAATGCGTAACATACATTTTTGGTGGACTAAAGCTCCAAAGAGGCAGGTTGATTATGCTCTAAAAACAATCTTTCTCTGTCCCAAATAATAATAAAAAAGCTGCTCAGAGTGTTATTAAGGTAGCAGGATGCACCCAGCCCCTACCAGGACACACTGCTCCTCCATCATGGACACACTGCTCCTCCATCATGCTCCAGTTGGAGATTTTCTCTCCACTCCATTCAACCCAAATAATTGATTGACCCCAGCCTGGGCCACAAAACCAAACTAGCCATCACGTCCCACAAGTGGGGCACTCAGACACGCATGCACACACACGCACACACACACACACACACACACACACACACACACACACACACACACACACACACACACACACACACACACAGACTACAGAGAATATAAACTCTCCCTCACCTACATGTGCATACACGCAAAAAACCCTCACATGTATAAAATGTACACTTAAAATACACACACATACAAAGAGAGAGAGAGAGGGAGAAAGAGAGAGAGAGAGAAAGAGAGAGAGAGAGACGGGGAGACACATGCACACACAATAGAAAAACACTGTTTCACACACACCAAATAACACGAACAAAAACACACACACACACACACACAAAGTGAAGTGACCATCTCCTGCTATGAGCCACCCAGTGTTTGATTGGATCGCTCATCCTCTCGCCGGCTCAATGCAGCATGAAAAAGCCCAATGATAATTTCGCAGTTAAACAGTATTAGGTGGAAAGGGGAGGGGCTGGGCTGACTCCCTGGCCATTAGCAGCCCAGACTCTGAGCACCACTGTGACTGGCCGGGCATGGATGGGAGGTGGCAGTGGCCTTGGGGTGGTGGAGGTGGCAAACTGGGGCTGGGGAGCTGGCAGGGTGGCCTGATTACCCCACAGCACTCTGCCACTTTACTTCCTTCAATTAGCCACAGAGGAGCGTCACGGTGGCACTCTCCAGCCCTACAGGATATTTGGGTTAGACTGACGGATACTGATCTCATAGCAGCCCAGCCTCTGACGCAGGGTTACCGCCATGTTCTTTTGGCACTGTGTGAGCTAAGACTGGGGGGGGGGGGATTTTACTGGTACGTCTGTTCCCTTTTCTGTGCAGTGGTGAAGTATTTTTTTCACCCTGCCAATAACCACAAACCCATGGACCGCTGCAGCTGGTGTGAATGCAAAATGCCTGAAAAGATGAGCTATGTCCTTGTCAGTGTGGCTGCTATTTCCCCACTGTGCAGAGAGGCTTCATGGAAATGGTCGAGAGAAGAGCGATTAAGAGGGTGCCAGTGAGGACCGTCCTTTTGTCCTCGATTTCAGCCAAGAAGCACACAGACACATAACTCAAAACTATCAGCAACTATGGTTATACAAGAACCACCAGCCATGAGAAAGCCAAGAGGGCTTACACACCTGTAGATAATTTACTTTGCCAACAGATGGGAGAAAACAGGTTTATTAGTGGCAGCTCAGAGATATAGCAGGGGAAGACAGAAAAGAATAATGTGTTCTCTCGTTTGTGCATTTATGTGCGTGTCTGTGTGTTTGTGTGTGTGTTTGTGTGTTAAGGGACTAGGGGACTGTGTGTGATGCGATGAGAGTGGACTGCAGAGCTAGATTAGGTTGTGCGTTACAAATTAAAGTTGCATGTTTGAAGGCAGCGACTATGCAGCGATGGTTCACTTTTCTGACATGGGAGGGCGGAAATCTCTTTAAAGTTGGGAACATGATGTGCCTCAAAGCATCATCCAGGTAGTTGATTAAAATAAATACGGTGTGAAATGGCAGAGAAGTGAATAATGCTGTGTGACAAGGCAGTGAACTGAAAGAGGCTAATATGTGGCCAGCATGATGCTCATTGGAATAGGAGTGTATGGCTGCATTCTTCTTCCTGTTCACACAAACACATACACATACAAATACACACCCACACACATACAGCATATTTTTTAACACTGCACGGCACGCTTTTGCTGCAGGTAAATGAAGACATGAGACTGTACACAGTGTACCTGTTTTTAGCTACTTGCTGAACCCAGGTGGCATTAAACCATGGTAATTGTAATTGATAAAGTAATCTACACTTTTTAAATATAGCAGGCAATAAAAATAACCATAGGAGGGCTCCACAATGTAGTGGAGTATACGGGAACCTTTCCCTATATGACTGGTGTTGGAGAACTAGGAAAGGTTAGATGAATCGAGGTGTATAAATAGCATTATCCCCTGACATTTCCCTCTTCAGCCTCATGTAAAATGTAAAGACAGTAGTCATGGTGAAGGTGGAGGGGGGGGGGGGGTGAAGCCAGCACCGCTAGTGACACAGGAATCTCAAAATTCTCTGGCAGGTTTTTCTTCGCAATAGACACACATCTTTTCAGGAGACAGGTGACTTTCACAATGCTTGCACCTGAAGACTGATGAGCAGGCCTCAAAAAAGAATTCTATGGAGTCTATGGGGCAAAAAAGGTAAGAAAAGCCTACCTTCACCCACGATTCCAAGGACTTCAAATTTATTCATCACATCACCGATGGCAGGAGACTTCCTGGAGTTGAAAGGCCACAGGGGTGCAAGCTTGTTAGTGGGGAGATAGTGGAGACGGAGCCTGGTTACAGCAGGTCATGGGGCGGCCCAGCGCATGGTCCTGGGAGTGATCCAGAGGGTGTAGGACTTGACACACGCCACATTTTCCCCACAGGCACCCACCATCGGCTAGACAAAAAGCAAAACATACAATAAAATTTGACGTTTTTTTTTTATTTTACATTTACATTTCTAGTGGAAATACACTGAAAGTGTCTATGCAAAATACCCAGGAACCACACATTGAATAGCCCCAAGCAGAACTGGAATGAGGGCTTGCCAATCCATTTTCAAGCACTGACTTTTGTTGACTGTTGACTGGCCAGATATGACACTCCATTTCAGAGATGGAGCATTGTAATGGACAGCTTACAATGAGAGTACTCAAGAATGTAGGGTGCGCTCTTTCTAATGGCATGCCACACAGCACAATGTGAACAATGTGAATTGAAAGTCCTTGCAACATCTTTGCAATTCTGCAGTAAAAAGTGGATAAGACTCCAAGAGGATGGTCATAATGAGGCATCAGCACCCACTATTTCCAAGCACTGACTTTTGTTGTCTTCTTAGCTATTCAAAAGTCTGTTATGCAATGGTGTTCCCCAAAGCTCTATCTTGGGACCTCTGCATATTTTTAAACATCTCCACACACTAACCTATTTACAGGCCAAACATCTACACTTCAGACATCCACACATTCTCAAGATTCGTCATAACTAATAGTTGCACAACCATCACACTGTTTTTTTCCCAATAAATACCTTCATATACTACTGCTGCTAGTGCAAAAGAAACTTAACGTGTAGATCCTGTCTCGTGAAATATGGAAATATGCATGAAAAACATGTTTCTCAGCACCCAAAGCATTTCTTGCCATAAACAAGTTTATCCAGAGATGTGTCTGATCTCACCTGCAACCCAATGCGTATCTGATCTCACACAGAGTAAACCTATGCATGCACCACACTCCATCTTCACCTATCTGCCACCAAGTCTCCAAGACCTCCCTCCTCCACCTCCTCCTCCTCCCATATCCCATGCAGCCATGGGGCTAGCTAATCAGCATGAATGCAAAAAAAAAGCTGCAGCTCTAAAATTAACTTGTGGTTGTTGTAAACAAGCCAGAGCGAACAGAGAATGCAGCTGCGTGTGATGGCTGACACTGTGGTGAAACACAGCTGATCGATGGAGGCACTTTGAACAGCGGCGGGGGTGGACGCAGGTGAGCAGTGAGCACATCCCATGGGAGCCATCTGGAGCACATGCAGAGATACAAGCATGATGATGCAGTCCCAGTAAACCGAGGACTTGTGTCGTACTACAGCTTGTGCTATGCTTACGTACACAACAAACAATCTATCAGTGGCTTTCTAAACAGATCAGCCTAGAGATGGAAGTAATAGGCCTACATGCTATGTTGTTTGATGAGTACATTTTGGAACAGGCTGTTTCCTTTGATTAATTCCCCCATCTATACAGCTTTTTCTCTTTCTTTCTCTGTGTCTTTCACTCTCTCTCTCTCTCTCCCTATATCCACCCTTCTGTCTTTCTCTCTGTCTCTACTCCCCCATTTGCATTCTCTACTGGAATCCAAACTGTTCCTGGCTCATTAACTGATTTTCCAGCAATCTGCAGAGAGAGCCTCGCTGTGCTCACTAAAATACCACAGAATTTGCAGAATTGGTGCTCCCACTTCCAATACACATGGTGGGAAGTGTTTTAATGGCTGGCAGTTTGTGTTTAGCTTCCCCCTTCCGATGACATATGCAGCCAACGTCTGCCACCGTGGCCTATGATAATAAGAGCTTTAAAGAGGGGAAAAAAAACAATCTTTCCCAGGCATCTTAATCAAATTCAAATTCCATTTGTGACACGCCATCCAATGCCTTTATATCCTTTTATTCATAAATCATGAAAACAATGGATTGGTGCATGCATGCAGGTCAAATCAATGTTATTTGATATCTCAATGTCATTATGTCTTAAAATTAGCTGGTCCCATTTCTACTGGAAAAAGGGAATATTTTTTCCTGGCCAGATATGACACTCCATTTCAGAGATGGAGCATTGTAATGGACAGCATACAATGAGAGTACTCAAGAATGTAGGGTGCGCTCTTTCTAATGGCATGCCACACAGCACAATGTGAACCATGTGAATTGAAAGTCCTTGCAACATCTTTGCAATTCTGCAGTAAAAAGTGGATAAGACTCCAAGAGGATGGTCATAATGAGGCATCAGCACCCACTATTTCCAATACAAAATATATTGCTAGAAATGATTATCAAGTTGTTTTTTTTTTTTTAAAGAGTTGACCGAATAGACTATAAGCTAAAACTGAATGGAGTTCACAAAAATGTATAATGCAGCTCAAATATAATGTCCATATACCATGCTGTTCAGAATATCAAACAGATCTGAACCGTATGGTCCTTTCTTCAGTTTCTTCCCCAAGGCAAATGCTGCTGTATTATTGAAAAAGCGCAACATGTCTTGAAGTCACGCTGCCTACCAACAGCTTCGCGCCTTGGGGCAAACTATAAGCTCTGGCAAACTACTAATCTAACATGGTGAGCCATTATAAGCTTGAATATTTAGCAACACCATGAGGACATATAGCATTCCATTGTCCACTGTATGTGATTCAACTCAACCCTGAGTTGAATTTACATTTCAGAATGTAAAACTTTAATTTAATGTCTTACATTCAATTAAACAGATATTTGTTTTCCACTCACTGGTGGACAAACTGGAGAGGATAAATCATTTCTGACTAAAATAATATTTATTTACATATCAAAGTCTGACAGACTAGTGGGTAGCATGCTGTGGCCTACCACAGACACTAGACTCTCTTCTATCCTTCTTTATAATGCACATTCTAAGACAACTGAGTCATCCTGATGTTCCCACCCACCTCAGCCCACTGTTTCAGGCTGTTTCACACATGACTTAAACCTGTCATCACATCATGAACACACTCTGTGGTGTCCCTCTCGCTATTTCGTCACTTCTCAGTCTGATCGAGATGGAGAAAAACCTGCATAAACAACACACACACACACACACACACACACACACACACACACAAACAGTTCTTCCTCCACCTCCACAAAAATGAACAACTGCGAGGAAAATATAACCACGCCCAAACAAGATGACTCACATCTTCTGTTACTGATTATGAACCAATAAATCGGTCCACAACATCTTTTAATGTCTCTGGGCACAGAACCAACAGCAAAGAGATATGAGCAATGAATGCAGCAGTTGTGAGCTGAGGACTGCAGTTGTCAAGTTCATCAGAGTAGTCTCCCGCCTGGACAAAAGCCTGTTTGAAATAGGCAGGGCAGGCAGGTGGCTAAGACTGGGCCCTAGCGATCTGTTCTCTGCCATCCTCTGTTTAGCCAGCCTGACTGACATGGCCATCTCCTCAGTGGACCTGTGCAAACTGTCTGGACACGCAATGGGCTGCAGTGGCCTGGAGGCAAAAGCCAAGGATGGCACGGAAGAAGCTGATTCGGACAGGGGCAGTGATGGAAGGTCAGGCCGATAGAGTGAGCACAGTTGAATATAGACTGTACCGATTTATTGGGTCAATTCAATGACCTTCAATGTGGGGGTGAGAATGGAATTATAAAATATGGAATTATGTTCTTTCAAAGTGTGATCCTATAGTGATCCAAGTGTAAAACTACTTAGTTACTAACCAGTGCAAAATCGGCGGTTAGTTAGCAGTGAGCTGAAAACATACAAGTTTTTCATGTGTACAATGAGAGATCAGCATGACGATTGTCATATCACTGTGTAAATTATTTCACTTGTTTGCTGACCAGCATCCGCTCATCAACAAATGAGGTAGGGCCCATTCCTACAGAGCCTCCTCAAACATGTGGCTTCCAATCTGTCAGAGTGAATAACAGCTGCATGATGTGAGCAAGGGGAAAATTGGTAGCAAATTGTCTAGCTGACAAACACATGCATCTTGATGAAGAGTGTGTGCTTGATGGCTATATTAATCTGAGCAGACATGTCGAGATTCTGCAGCAGGGGACCGCAGTGGAGATATGCTCATCATGCAGCCCGGTGGAATGCCACTTGGATTACCTCCACAAAGACAGAAAAAGCACCAGCCAATCGTGAATGTCCATTTCATTATGAAGCGAGTTTGTGCCGTTTCATTGAACCTCTTCAGAGCCAGCTATTTTCATGGATCCATTTTGTCGATTCAGTTTACAGTCCAAACCAGACTAGTTCTGTGAATTACTTTGTGCTATCAATTTGCAGAGAATGAGCTGCTGGCAACAGGCACTTAATTGTATCTAATTGTTAAAAGGATTTGGAGAACAATGACCAGCTGCCGGATGTAATTTGATTGCATACATTCCAGGCAGGCATCCACAAAGAGATGAAAAGAGGTAAATTGAAAACACTTTCTGTTTTCTTCCTATAAAAGCCCACTTTTCAAGGTTAACATACAAGAGATTAGTGTTTTGTGCTAATGAGATGCATTTAGAATAATTGGTAGATGACAGCTCTTGCACTGAATTCATCACAGAAAAAAAAAAACATTAAAATACATTCTGCTTGAGATATTGAGTAAAAAGATCATCAATCATCGTTCTCTGCACTAGGCAAAGGCATGACATTACCTTCAAAGTCAGCATACCAAAACCAAAACAAACACAAACAGGGCAGCAAAGGCAAACTTTTAAAATTCTACGAGAGGAAACAGTCAGAGGTCCATTACTCAAAGTGAGTCATACAAAGACAGTTGTAATGATGTCATCTTGTTGTTAGCCCCCCCCCCAAAAAAGCACTACTCAGCAACGCTCTCAAGTGTAGCAAGCAACAGTCATATTTTGCAGGCACACGCACACCTGTATGGCCTGAGACCACTGGAGAACCATTCACATTTTTAGAGAAGATGACCAGCGCTCTACTTTCAACACACTTGTTAGAAACTACTTCAGGAAGACTGCAATAATGAACGCAGGAAGACTCTGAGAGAACAGTGCAGTTAACCGTCATGATCAGAACACTCTGCGTCAAACAACAGGATGAATCATGTGTGGTAATGAACCGTTGGTAGCATTCAGATGCTCACAGCAACAACACCTAAACATTCTCTTGTAGCCATTTATTTTGACCACTATGGACTACATAAAGACCTGTTTTTCCCAAGAGAGTGTGAGAGAGAGAGAGAGAGAGAGAGAGAAAGCAAACAGAATGAGAGAAAACAAAGGCTTAGTTAATGATATATTACGAGGTTCAGAGAAATGTCAAAGTGCTGCTCTTATAACATGGCCATTTTGCTTTGGACGAGCTCAAAATTAATTGGATTCTGAAAGCCCCTTTCATTTGACAGCAATATTGAATCTGGCAAGTATATGCCAATTTTATTAGGCAAGGTAGGCTATTTCTCAAAATGTTCTTTGCCAGTTCGCATCAGTAAAGGGGTACACATTTCATAATGACAAATTATGGTGCAGAGGAATTGCCAAATTTCCACTGGATTATCAAAATAGCCTGAGTGAAAACAGACCACTTTAACATGACTTCATGAGGAAATCAAGTTAAATCCTCACCTACTTGTGTCAGTGCCAGACCATGCAACTGGTCTCAGTGGACATGTTAAATGCAGGGCAACTGTTTGTCAGTGGTTTTGCAAAACACGTGTCATTTCAAGCAATAATGGAGCAAATGTCAGAGCAGTCTAAAAATCTTAATGTCCTATGGATCGTTCCTCTGTCGTACATAACAGGATCTAGCATGAAGGAATGCAAACCGGTTATCTGAGAGGTGAAGAAGATATTGTGCTTTTATTTTAGAAGGTCCTATAAGCATGTGGAAAGATTCTAGTCTGTAACCTAACTCTGGAGGGGTGTTTGCACCATGTTGTAACACATCACACCCCCAGCTTCTTTTTATCTGTAAGACAAGGCAAGGACCCTGTTGCTAGAGACAAATCCTCCCACTCCCCACCTCCTGAACAACACTTAAACATGTCCATTGTGGCATGTCATGAAATATGAGGGCAAATGCTGTATTTCTCTGGCACCAAAAAGATATCCTCGCCACACAATATTTTCATAGTCGACGCAATCTGCTCAGATGCGTAGGTGTTAAAGACAATTACAGACTGGAAAAATGTACTGAGAGGGAGAAACTTAAGAGTACAGCAACGACGATTCATTTGGCTATCTTCTATAAACATCAACACAATATTACATGAAGTGCATCACTTCTATAGGATAGTCTCTTACTGCTCTAAGAACGGAAATATGGATACGCAGTATCAATTATTCGTGGTTCTTATGTTCCACATCAGTGTGTGTTTGTCTGTGCGTCTGTGTCTGTGTCTGAGTGAGTGTGTGGGGGTATGTAACGAACCCGTTATGACAGGGAGGGATAGGCTGCTGTTTTAGGAATCCAGCTAATTAATGTCATTAGACATTATCTATATCGTTTCACAGGTAGAGGCATTACGAAAAAACTATAACTGCAATTCTATGATAGCCTTTCTCAGATAGCCCACTGCCAACTGTAGGCTACAGATGTGACTTCTGCGCACCGCATTCATTTTGGGAACAGTTTAACACCCCTATTCACTCGCTCGCAACTAAACGTTAACAAATATTATCCATCAAACCCCTCTGCATGTTAGTTGACTATTACAAACTATTTTCTCTTTCTCTGTAAAAACAGCTAGTGGACCATAAACGCTGTGTTGTTACCTTATTGATACGGTATCCTAGCTTGGTTAGTTCTACAACTGTTCACGACATTCTGGTCCAAATAAAAATGTGGAGTTTTGCAAGAGTCTAATCATGATATGAATAACCAGCATAACAGCAACCGAAACAACTTCACAGAAAAACAAATATAGATACTTACTCAAATGTTGCTAATTAATAAACTGCACCCACTCGCATCCTCCTCTGCTGATATTTTCATTGCAGCGGCAATAGTAACCAAACCCCTCAGTTGACAACCTACCATAGCGAATAGCAACCATTTTGACTGGCGTAACGGTATCCAATCAAAATGTATCCCAGGATATTATGCAAACATCACTGTTCAGAGTAGCCAATAAAAATGGGAGAAAGTCAAAGTATTCTGGGGGTGTTCCATAAAGGCGGGCCAACGCAATTCCTCAAATGTTGATACATCATCGAAGTTTACCAAGCTGTGCAGAAATGCAAGCGATCTGTAGACTGCACACTATCAGTGTAATAGCAATTTCACCAAAGTCACTGCATAACCTACTGACAACAGAAGAACGCTGATAGGAATGGGTTACAGTCATAATTCAACAGAGTCCTGTCGGCAATCTAACCTGCAACCACATACAGGCCAATGCAATTTCTGGTTGTTATTTTGGAATGTGGAATATAGCCAAATATCTTGAGCCAAAACATTTTAGCAGGCAATATTTCGACCTTCTCAGACTTATCAGGGAGGTGGTTGTGGTTGTAATATTTATATTCATCATCTAGCATTCAGTGCAGTGGCCTGGATACAGATCATGCATAGGCTACTTTTATTCCCCTCTGCCATCTACTGGCCATGAAGAGACTGTGCAAGATCTACCTGCTGCGCCATTAGTGTTATTTCCATGTTTCTTAGGTCTGTAACAACTGAGTTCTCATGAGTTTGAGTTTCTGAGTTTAGTGACTATATTGGTATTTAAAGCCTGTGAATTATGAAAATAGTAGCTTTGCAGCAATCATATTCAAATCGCGGACAGCTCTAATGTTTAGAAAACATATCTATATAGACTAGCCAAACACTAAACGCTGCATGATAACAGCAGTCTATTGGTGATTTTATTTTGCTGTTCTTCTTATTTGTTAAGAATGTCTTTCTCAAGCACTCAATATGCAACATGTGCCCAAATTGTAAACTTTTTGGTGGAGAAAGATATATCAACTGTAATTACACAGCCATTCATTACAATTTCTGGCTCTTCTCCTCTCTAGACCTAGCCTACATGTCCCTTTTGACTAGATTGCTTCCTGTCTGTTCCTGAATGCTATATCAGACTTCAGTTACAATTAGAAACAATAGAGCCATCAGATTTTTCAAGCTTCTTTTTTGTGAGAGAAATTCTGATATAGCCCTACTTATAGGCCCTAATAATAATGCTAATACTACTAGCCTACTAGTTCTACTAGGCATAGGCATACTAGGCTAGGCTACTAATAATGGATTTATTATGATTAATGAATTATAGGCCATCTGATGCTTATTGGCTGACGGATGTCTATTCCAGACTATAATTTCATCATTTATTTCTCAAGGTCATAATGCCATATCTGAATTCAGAAAAACTGGGTTAATGACACTGTGCCGAAAATGATCATTTCAGACTTTAAACACAGATGTGAACACAACCTGAGAGGTTTGACGTCTGTGGGCGGGGACCCTTACTGTAATATAATTATCTTTGTGGAAAACCCTACACGTAATGTTGCTTCTGGCTGGACATGCGCGTAGGTGATCGAAATATGGCGGCCCAAGTCTGACGAAAACTATTGAGATCTGCCCATATTTCGACAAAAATAGCTAAGGTAAGTCTATATTTACAGTGTTTTGTGTTATCCCATACGATCGAATAATGACAAGGACCACATGTGACAGATTTTGGCGTTGAATGTGCCTAAACGAAAGGGGATTTTCACTAATAGGTCGTTTTTTGTCAACACTTCATACCAGTCGTAGCATACGATATTTCTGGGTTTGTGAGCCTTAACTACGGTGCGCTGCTGCTACCATCGGGCGTCCACTTTCACTACGCATTGAGTGAGATAGTCAGAGTTCAAATGTTGTTGGCTAGTTTTATTGCTACTTATTAATATTTCGAGTAGGCTACGTGTTTACACAAGACGTAGGCTAAGTTCTTAATCACATATAGGTTCGCGGATGCGGAAAAGGCTAACCCTACACATAATCTATCGGCATGTGTTCCAGGGTATTGGGTATTGGCTAATATTTGTTTACCCGGATGAGTAAAGACTTCTTGTCACATATTAGTCACGTTCGAGGTGACTCATCCTCGATGTTAAATGTAAATTCTCTATCATTAGTTTTATTTGTAACGCAGCAATTTGTTTAAATCATATCCATACTTGATTACATGCTGTCTGTTTCTAGCCTACACGTTTCCACACCAAATAGCCTAGCATGTAACATTGTTTTTAGAAAGCCGTTTAAAATGTAATCAGTTGTAGACCTAGATACATATGTTTCACAACTAGGTAAGATGATGCTTTTGAAGATGCTTCTGGAAGTTGCAACAGTGTGGAGCAACAATGTTTCTTTTTAGTGACGTGTAGATTCTGATTCGAAGACTCCAACCTGTAACTTGGCCTACATAAAAACAAACCAAATGTGCGAAGGGCGTGCGTATGTTATCAGTGTTATGTTTTCGAAATAATGACTGCATCATTGTTAATGCAGGCTTATTGGTTTCATCATCTACATGTACTTTTCAATTAGTTATCATTATTTTGAAAAGTGTTACACAGTTTAAAGTGTTCCCATTAAAGTTCCTAAAAATATCTAACTAGAGGGATGCTTTTGGGAAACGTTGACTTCCCCCTTATTGGCTCTTGCATATGTAGGTACTCCTCCTTTGCGCCCTAAAACCTTTGCCTAAGCAGAACATCTTAATGTGCCATGTCTCTTGCGAATGTGGAAGATTCCCTCTTAATTCCGCCTGAGCCCAGGGCATATCCACAGGGATGAGGCAGCCGCAGAGGAATGCATTTCTTTCTGACACTGAGCCGTGTATCCACAGGACGAGCAATGCTGTAGTGGAGTGGAGAATGAAAGTCCCTAGTTTAGTAGTTGAAAGGGGAAGCACCGCTTCCCAGATTCATTTGGTAATATGGTGTGTTCTATTTAGGTTAGCCTACATTATTTCCCAGATTGTTAACGGTGTGACACCTGCATTTTAGTTCTCTGGTAGTTCTATTTATTCCATGTATGAGTGTCTCTCTCTCTCTCTCTCTCTCTCTCTCTCTCTCTCTCTCTTTCTGTCTGTCTGTATGCGTGAAATACAAATTTAAACTTAAAATTCACTTGTAACGTGAGAACAAGTTGTGGGCTTTAGACTTTTTTTTTTTGTTTGTTTTTTTTTTTTTTTTTTAAAGAAAAATTATGCAAAGGAATCAGTCTTGTCATTATATACGTTGTTAAAATAATGTGTTCATTTGAGGATAGTCGTGTGTGTGTAAGAGAGAGAGTGAGGGTCCTTTTAGCATTTTTCTGTAACCACAACTGAAGCCCACCTTTGATGCTATCAGGCACCTGGTCTACCCTGAGCCGTTTGAGACTACACAGGTGACAGGCTTCCGTCTGCTGACTCTCATGTAGCATAATTTTTCAGTTTGGACAGGAGTAGAATGTCAGATCCATGCCATAGGGTTTGGATTAATGAAAAGGAAGTAGTTTAGTCATAAATATGAAAGGGAAAAGGGAGTGTGCTTCGTATTAGGCCTGAATGAGATCCATCTGTAGAGATGCGTAACACATTTGTTTTTTCTTTCTTTCTGCTCTCTTCTTTTTTTTCTCCTGCACCTTCGCTCCCCAAAATTCTGAACTACCATTCCTAAAGCAGCATTGTAGCAGACACTTGACAAGTTGTGGCTGTGACGTGGTTGTATAAGCTGAGTCAACCCCCCCCCCCCAAACACACCACAGGTTTACCTGCCTGAGTTAGTATCACCTTTATCTTTAGCTGTGAGCCGAAGAATTTGGGCTATGTGTGATGGCTCCAACACGGTGGGATTTTTATCATGCAAATCAGCTATTTTTCACAGAGGTCACCGAGTATTGTCAGTACAAAAAAGGAATGTTGCTACCTAGCTCGAGTTCCTGCAGCCAACAGCTAGAGCAGCTAAAGTGCTACACTTTGGGAGCATCTTTAAAATCATGAGATCTATGTGAAGAATCGCCAGAGATTTCCTTTCATGCCATGGCATTCAACTTTGTATTCAGCTGTAGGGATGCTGCCTGCACGTAGTGTCCTGATAATGCCTCTTAGGCTGTCCCAGAGCATGGTGTGGACTGATGCCTCCTGGAGGCTGTCCACCCCGGTGGTCTCCCCACACTCTCCTGCCTCCAGTCTTTGCCCTCAGAGGGTACGGGGGTGGGGGGTGGGGGGGGGTTGTGGTGAGCCCAGACCTCCCACATGACCCGCTTCACTCGCAGACTGTCTCAGCAAATCAGCAGTGGTGTGAGGTCTAAGGACCAGGACTGCAGAAGCAGAACCCATAATTCCACACAGCTGGTTAGCTCCTCTGCCTGTTAAGTTGTTTATTTAGTTATTTATTTATTTTTACGTTAGGTGATTGATATTACATTACATACATTACATAATATTGCATTGACACTATTTTTCTTAATGTAGTCTTACCAACATTTTAAAACTGTTCACTGTTAATTTTTAACTATTGTATTGTTTTATTTGTAAGTCGCTTTGGACAAACGCGTCTGCTAAATCATATAACCATAACCATTACCTTTATCAGCCGACACAGAGGCACACAGTCAGGTAGGGGACTGAGGGACGACAGTCAAGGGGCACGACAATGACGCTTTTCTATCACTCTCCTGGTTCCATCAAACTCCTCTCAGATTCCACTTCCCTCATTCAGACAAATGCGTTCATTGTCTCAAGCAGGGCTCAGTGCAACAGGTTGTTATTATTATAGAAGTTATCAGATAGTGGCGTTGCTCGGTGTTGACCTTCCACGCCGAGGCCTTTATTGGCTGCCCTGCTCCTGATCACATGAAAGCCGGTTCCCTGGACCAAGTGGAAAATGCTCCTGTCATACTACAGACCTATATGCCCCACACCAGCTGAATGACACCTGAGTTTCTCTCTACACACTTCAGCTACAGTGACAAACTGTGGTATGTCACAGGTCACACGTTTGTGGGAGTGTGATGGTGTGTATGTGTTTTTTTTCTTAATTCATGAACACTTGTCCCCTTCACAACTGTAGCCTACTACAAGGAACTGAAAGAGTGTGTGAGCATGAATAAGGGAGGATAATGGGTGATTCCGCCTTTCCCTTCCTAAAGTTGTTTTGTGGGCATATGTCAGAACATAAGTGTGGTTTTCTTTCTATTTCTATGTATCTCTGTTCAAACGACTTTTACAGAAGCAAAAGATCCAGACAGAATTCCTGCACATATTAAAGCAGCCATGCCCAGATTAGAAACAGTCTGTATTCCCTAGACCTCCCCTAAACTTCACCTTCCTCTCCGTATGAGAATGTTCCAGAGAACAAATATGGATATTAACATAGATTATTGTGCCAAGAATGGCCCATATGGGACAGACAGTATTGTCCACATGGGACAATATATTTTATTGACAATATTATTGCAGTGAAATTAACGTTTATGTCAGTGAGTTTTTATTTTTTATTTTTTTTATTTTGGTGATTGGAGTTGGAAGGTCATGGAGGCATAACTGATTAATAGCTCCCTGCCTGTGTAGACATGACTTCAAAATAGGTCAATTCATGCAACTTCTGAAGCACTTAATGGTAGGTTGGGATGGGTGGGAGGGAGGGAGTGGTGTGTGTGTGTGTGTGTGTGTCATTTGCTGATCCAGTGAAACGTTTCCTCCCTCACCATTAAGCCCGCTACTCCTGCTAGCATCCCGCCTTTTTTTTGTGGGAGCGGGGGGTTGGGGAGCCAGAGGTAGGAGGCCCACTGTAGTTATGAACGCTGTCTGGAGAGACTGGAAGGGAGCAGGAATTCTTTTCATGTTCAGCCGTCGACTAGTCTGGGAAGTGAGGCCCTGGTACGTGGATCCCAGTAGGACTACGGATCGCTACAGACAGTCACAGATGATCAGACAGTCACTGGGAAACCAAGTTATTAGTAAGAGTGGTGTGGTGGGGCGGGGGGGGGGGGGGGGTGAAAAGTCATTAAAATGAAATAGGTAAATAAGGAAATGGAAATAGAATGGACTAATGATTGGTCTGAAAGTGGCAAGATCCTCTGATCTTATGAACACTGCAGACTGCCGCCAATTTGTTTTGCCAGCACTTGAGATCTCGTTCACAGATGTCCCACTCTCTTCTTCCTCCAACAGGTCTTTTGCTATCAGTAACATATGTCATGCCTGTTACAAAAACTATTTTCCTTAGCTTATCACTTGAAGGTTCATTACCAGCCATTTCCATGTACTGAATCAGATGTGCTTAGTTTGTAACATACATTTCAACCATACAAATTTGAAAATGGTTGTTAGTGTTAGCTATGCTTCCTTGTGCATAGGTAGACATTTCTCCATAGTATATTATATGTTTAACTTTTAATTAATTGAATGTGTTAATTACAATGTGGAAAAATAAACATAATTTGGTTGAATTATTTAGATTTGGATGATTAGCATTTGCCAAATGAATGCACATACATGTTGTTTGTCATTGTGAATCACTGTGTAAGTGCTATTGAAATTCATGTGCATGGTGAATGTGTTCCATTAGGACAAAAAATACCCAATCATTGGCAAGTTTCCACATGCCGCCTTACTCCGTCAAATTAGCATTTCAATCAAAGGTGTCCTATTTGAAGGGACTCCTTTTGAAATAGTAAATGTCCCCCGTGTTCCTCCAGTTGTCACTTGTATCATTGATAGAGACAGATTTCTCTCTCTCTTTTTTTCCTTTTCTTTGTTCCTCTTATGACAGCTTGAGAGAAGCCCCTACCTCCTAGTCATAAGCAACATGAAAAGCAGCCGAGCTGTTTAGTGTCTGTAGTTCATAGGCCTATAATTTAAATCTGGAGGGGGGCCAGCCTGCTCGATATAAATTGAGTTTCTTCTGGTGATGTGAAAGACTGTATATCATTATGATTCTCAGCGCTCTCTCCCCTCGCCGATGCCGTCTAATGGTCCTACTCCAAAACTGGAGGTAAAAAAGGATGAAGGGGAAATTAAATGAGATGAAAATTAATAGAGATCCGTTAACACACACACTAATTTTTCTCCTCATCGACACGCTGTGGACAACTAGAATGATTTATTGCCGTCGCACATCTTAAGTGCATCATGGTAAATAAACTGGTCACGTTGTGCTCTATGACATCAGCTCTGACTTCCTCTGATTTCCTGAAAAAAGAGGCATGTGATAGGCTTACTTGATGGTGACTCAATTCAGTATGCTTGACAGTGATGTGTCCACATTAGGTCATGTTTGCACCAAGCTTTGATGAAATCCCCCGTCTTACTATCCCTTTGCCTCACTTTCTGTTTCTTTCTCATACTGCCTGTTCTCGCTACATCACTTCCTCGCATAACACCAATAAACCGTTTTTTTTTTTCTGGGCTCAAACGGTTTTCTCATCCTCTTCCCACTGTTTCCTTTCTTCCTCTCAGGACTGTTTGGCGTTGAGGAGGTCGAGAAATCAGTCACACATCATCTGGGTTGTGCAGCCAATCAATGGTCAACATGGGCAGGACCCCGCTCAAAGGTAAGTGATTTTACATGAGCAAGGTCTACCTATGGATTTACCTGATGTGATGAAATTGTATGTTTAGACTACGTTTAGGCTCGTAGGAGTTGAATGGCGGCTGTTCTTTTTTTCAGATCAGAAAGAGAGTAAAAAGGAGAAACCAGGAAAGAGTACTCCTTCCGCGAGCCCTCCACCTGTTAAAGGTTGGTAGCCTGTGCGCTACATTTCTGCCTACTAAGTGCTAGGTGGTTTCTAAAAGCCCCCGGTGTAAGCACTTACCACTGTGGATTAGGCAGTTGATTTGGCCCTACTTTATGTATGGACAATAGATACTTGTTCTCCCTGCTTGCCTCTCTTCCTCCCCTCCTCTGAGTCCCTCCATCCCAATCCACTCTGTCTTTTTTTAGCCCTTCAGAAGGGCTCTCCCTCTTCAGACTAGTTCTTTTGAAGGTCTCTATCTCCCTCTCTCTAGGGGGTTTCTTTGGCACTGTTGCCACAGGCTCTTTTTGGCCCTAAGACATTGCTCTCTGCCTCTAGTCAAAGCTCATAAAGAATAGAATATTGAACCAACGGGGAACTTTTCTTGGGGGCGCCCCCTGCTGTTTAAGAGTGTTGCTGCTTTTTGTGTGACATTTTTAAAAAATGATTACCGTTAATAGAATGAGAAAAGCATCTGTGCATGTCTGAGTCATATATTTTGTTCTTACTGGTAGGTTTTTAGGCTTTCCTGGCATGTCAGTATCACATCTCCCTCCTCGTTGCACATACTCTTACTTTCGTATGTTGTTGAGCTTCATAGTCACTGTGGTGAAAGCATAGGCCCTTGTGGGTGTGAGAAGTGGTATTTGAACAGGAACAGGTCTACTTAACTCAGCCAAGCCTCTCTCTCTCTCTCTCTCTCTCTCTCTCATTTCAGTCCCAGAGTCTTCCTTCACCTGGGAGGAGTACCTGAAGGAAACCAACTCCATTCCAGCACCCCCAAGTTGCTTCAGACAGGTAAACAAAAGCCAGGTGGAAGGTAGAAATTAGTTTCACATGTGTGTTTGTTTTAGAGACTATAGTTCTGTGTCTGTGTGTGTGTCCTTTCATTTTAAGCGTGAGATAATGGTTGCGGTGTCTCTGTTGTATACTTAGCAGCTGAAAGTTCAGCCCACACATGCAGTGCCTTATAGAGATCCCTATTATTATAAGCGGCTGTATTTTCAAACACCTTGACTAGAGTTTACTGGTTTAGAGTTTTAGAGAATTCCTGTGGTGCATATTTAGCCATTCAACTGCATGTCTTCTCAAAACATGGCAGAAATAGGTATCCATTATCACCTAAAAAAATCACCTAAAGCAATTAATCCCAGTAGAGAAAACAAAATGCCCCCCCCAACCCACCCACCTGTTCATTGCCTCCATTTACCTCTAAGCACATTTCTTGACATTTTGTAATAATTATAAAATAAGAGCTGTAGACGTACTGGACATTTACATCTACTCTGAACGTCCATAAACATACTCTATTTGGTTCTGTGTCCCTGTAGTCCAGGATTCCCCCGAGTAATGACTTCAAGGCGGGCATGAAGCTGGAGGCGCGCGACCCGCGCAACTCCACCTCCGTCTGCATCGCCACGGTGATGGGCATGACGGGCACGCGGCTCCGTCTGCGTCTGGACGGCAGCGACAACACCAACGACTTCTGGCGCCTGGTGGACTCGTCCGACATCCAGCCCATCGGCACCTGCGAGAAGAACGGCGACATGCTGCAGCCGCCACTCGGTAGGAGGCCATCGGAGTGTGCTGTGTTTACAGGCCCGTGTGGGTGCTATGATGTGAACTCAGAGTTTGGGTGGGAAGTTGCTGTGGATTTGGGTGTTGTTTTGGGCAACTTCCTCATTCCAAACGGTACCGTACTTGTCTCGGTTTCCTCGGAAATTTGTGTCAGATTCCTTTGTTGAAGTTTGAATAGCTCTTTTGTGTGATGGTCACGTTTTAGTTTCCTGTTGATAGTGTTTCCTTTGCATCAGTATTTATACAGCTCTTATAGTACATTACATCCAGTATTGTATGTCCTGACATAACTAAACATCAGGGAGCATTGTTTTTTGTGTTTTTATGAATCAAAATAACTGTGAATGTAATGACTGTTCCTTGTTCCCTGATCTAATTGATAAACTGTGTGGTTCTGACAGGATTCAGAATGAATGCCTCTTCATGGCCCATGTTCCTCCTAAGAACCTTAAATGGAGCAGAGATGGCTCCAGCCACAGCCTTCAAAAAGGTAAGCACATGCATCCATACCCGCCTTAAATGCTGATTGGGTCTGAATATGTATGTTGTGATCAGACTGATCACATGAACTGCGTATGTATGACACACCAATGACCACTAGCGTGTTATCTAACGCATAATAGCATTTTGGCGTGTTTACTGTATCAACGTCACAACCTAACGATAAACCTAACCGTAACCCTAACCCTAGAGGGCGCCATATACTTGGCGTTAATATACACGTTTGGGTGAACCTTTAACCCTTGTGTTATCCTCAAATCTTACCGATACTCTTTTTGCTCAATTTGACCCCAGCTAAATAAACCCTCAGAAAATGATTCATATTGTTACCTAGTTTTTTTGTGACGGGTACTTAACAAGAGTGTAATAACCACCATCAAAAGCCCTACAAAACAATCCCACCCCCCCACACCCCTTTATGAACCTTGGAACCCTGGCTGGCAATATTGCCCATCCAGTGTCAGCAGCCCAAAGGCTTGCTGTTGCTTCCCCTTTTGACTTATATAGTCCTGCCAAAATGACTTATATGTAATATGTACTTGTGTATGTAATAATGATAATAACAATATGTTCTCATACTATTCAAATATTCATGTATCCTATGTTTCATACAGCTGGGGTCAAACTGACCCCAAGGAACATCAATGTACAAAATATTTGTACAGGACATTGAAAACAAACGATTGTACAAATTTCATGTTAACTCTGTTGTACCCTTCAATTGAGGAAAAGTCATGAAACATGAAGCAAAAAAAAAAAAGTGAACCATATATTTTATGATGTTAAACGTTGCTTGGGGTCAAATTAACCCCAAGGATAACATGAGGGTTAAAACCCTGAATGGAAACCCTGAAAGTCAAAGTTGTCTTTATTATCCCAAAAAAGGGAAATTCAGGTGGTCAAGGTGCAGAGATACACACATTAAATAGATAAATACACAAATACATAAATACATAAAAACAAGTAATTTTATTCTCCTTTGTAGCATCCTTTCCTTGCCGCGCTGGCTTACTTGGAACTTATTGTGTAGTGGATGAGTAGGGTTGGTGAGGATGCGCTCAGCCTTGCTCAAAATAAGATATTTACACAACTGAGCAGCTGACATCTGATGGCACCCAATGACTTTACTAGGCATCTTAATCATGCGCTGCAGCTTGCAGAGGCGTATCAAGCGTTTTAAAACTGGGGGGATTCTGGGATGGGGAAGTATTTTCTGAGAGGGGGTGCGGACGATATTGGCGGGTGTCCGGGAACATTTTGAAATTCTGGTTGCTAAACACACCATTTTAATGCAGTTTGGGAGGGACAGAACAGAACAGCAGTGCCCTCTTCTGTGACATGTAGGCCTACATTATCTACCTCCTATGACTTCACTGCTTGACACTACCCTACATGGAGACATACCTCATGTTATCAATGAAGAAAACATTTCAGAAATTATGTTTTGTACAAATGGGTTAGCACAACCATAGGTGAACGGAGATGCAGATCATCTCACTAATTCATTTATTTGTGCAAGCCCATGGTCTGCGTTCACTGCAGCGAGACAAGTGGATGTTTTTGAAGCTGTTACCGCAATAGGCTATTTGCTATGATATAGGCTACCTCTGTTAGGCTACAATAAGTTGCCTAACAGACAGCAGCTTAATTTCGAGGTATCACTGGGCTATTAATGCATAAGCCTAGCCTAACTATAATGTCTATTAAGTATGTAATGTAATTGTTTATGTAATGTAAAAGACACAGAATAATGACAGAACTGTAAGATCAAATTCAAAAATGTTTGAAGTCTACCCAAAGCATGTTTGCAAAGGGAATATAAATAAATTGCTTTTGCATACCAGCTTTATTAATGTCAATTCAGACTGGGATTTAGGCTATGCAGTTGCTATGCTGTTTCCATGGATAGTTACAGGAATCCACCTCGTCTGTTGTTTCAAATATTGTTGCTTCTAGCCCACGTTAGCAGCAGGTTTTATATTCGCCGGATATTCGTCTTCGATTTAGCCTACCCCGCATTCATCTCCAGTGTTAAGTTTCACTTGCGCAGAGACACACACACATTGCATGAGCGCTCATACCAATTGTAGGCTATGCCTCTATAGTTGATGACACCAAATTAAGAAGTATTTCCTGATTGGGGAAACCTTTAGTTTATTTTTTCTTTCAGTCTGCGGTTCCGTAATACCATTTAATCTTGCTGTAAATGATCAGACATGACAGAAGCACCGGCATAATTTAGCTTCGCGGCTCCGCGGACCAGTAATCTTCTTGTCGAGGAGGCCTGTAGTTTGAGAAAAGCTGCAGATCATAGACAGAGAAAGCATATGCTCTGAGAACAGAACGCAGTTCTGTGTCAAGTGTAGCCTAGGGTCTGTCTACACAGAAACAACAAGTGGCTTGGTGCGCGCACCTCTGCTTTCAACGTCATTGACTCCCTGCATTTCTACATTTTCTTGACAAAAAGTTGAGGGGGGGGGGTGGTAAAATTGTGTTTCAGCAAAAGTGTGGGGATGTTATAACACCCATAAGCCTCACACTTGCAACGCCCCTGGCAGCTTGTCCTGATCTTGCTTGCGCATGTTATCAAAAGCACAAATCAAACCAAAGGACAGGATACTCTGGAGGACGGCTTTATAAAACAGCTGGGTCATTCTGTGTCAAATCAGATAGAATCCAGGAAAATGGTGGCTGCACCATCTGAAATTTTGCTCAAAGTTTGTTCACATAATGTTTGGGTCCCAGAACTGTACTGGACCTGTAAAATATTTTTGTTCCATTCCAACGTTTTCGTACATTTTTTCACCCTTGATTTTCATCAATTTTACACTCAAAAATGTCTCATCATGGAGGCCATGTTTGGACATTAATATCTTTAAAAGCTTTACTCCTAGCCTGCCCAATCTTTGTAAGATGGAAGACAAACATGTTCTCAGTATGAATGGACCATTAAAAGTTTGTACTGCATGCCCATTAGTTTTAAGGCCCTAGATTTGGAACAAAATACAAAATTGGTGATATTGAGGGTCTTTGGGGGGGTCATTTTTTGTACCCACATGGCATCAGTCAGTATTTAGTCTACAAATACAATACTTTATCTATGTCGAGCATAAAACGAGGTGTGATTGCATATTTTGGTCATTTTCATAGCACTGAACTGGAACGTGGGGTAGGTATTAGGAACACGAAAATCAATGTGGGAATACCTCAGTTTATAGTCATTCCATGTACAAAGTGTCAATGATGTACCATGTTTCCTTTATAGATAGCTTGGTTACATTGTATATAGTTGTTTCATTACGTTTTCATTCTTGTCCCTAAGGTAAAACAACGATTTTGACTCTATTCCTTTTTCTATGATACAACATTGGCACTTTGTACACTAAATGCCTATACACTGAGATACTACCACTTTTCATGTGCCTGCTAGCTACTCCACATACCATTTTATTTGTCTGAAAATTAGCGAAAATCACCATGTTTAATACTTAAAATCTTCAAGCCTATTATACGTGGAGAGCTCAAATATTGGCACTTAACAAACATTTAATACAATATTGTATTTAAATAAAAAAGAAATAAAGATTTATGCCAAATGCATACAAAAACAAATGTTTAGTACCCATAATATCACTCTTTTTGCACTTTTTTTCCCCAAATCTTAGGCCTTGTAGAAATGGGCATGCCCTGCAAACTTTTATTGGTTCAGTCATACATACTGTTCATACATAAGTACAACATGTTTTCCACCCTACAAAGTTTGGGCTCGCTATGAATAGTACTTTTTTTTTATGATGATAATGGCCAAACATTGCTTCCCAGATAATGTGATTTTCAGGCTGTAAAACTGAATTAATTTCAAGGGCTGAAAATAATGTGAAAACATAGGATTTGAACTGATTTGACAGGCCTTGGTTTTGGGACCCATTCTTGATATAGACAAGATTTGAATAAAATTTGAGACCGTGCAGCAACAACCATATCTGATTCGACACGGAATGACCCAGCTGCAAGACATAAAGGTCAATGTTTAGAACGGTTCAGTTTCCTCAGGAAAAACATTCGTTGTTGCAGCTTTTTAACCTTGGCAGTAACTCATTTATTAAACTTCAACTGATTATCAATTTCAGTTCCTAAGTATTTGTAAGTGTTAACTCTCTCTATGGCTGTGTACGTGTATGGGTCTCTATGTATCTAGTGTCTTTTGCCAGTCGATGTTTAAGTATTCTGTGCCGCAACGTTTGTTTTCACCTGGGAATCTCTGGGTTCGCAGGAACCTCCAAAGCCGACCCAAAACGGCTTTAAGGCCGGGATGAAACTGGAAGCTGTGGACAAGAAGAACCCCTATCTTATCTGCCCAGCCACTATCGGGGAGGTCAAGGGAGAGGAGGTCTTCATCATGTTCGATGGGTGGCGTGGCGCTTTCGACTACTGGTGCCGATACGACTCGCGAGACATTTTCCCTGTTGGATGGTGCGCACTCACAAAACACAGTCTGCAACCGCCTGGCAATAGTGGTAAGTGTCCACCAGGGGGCGATAGGCGTCCATATCATTTTTCCAACATCTGTATCAGAAGCATTGCTGTGCCTTCAAATGGAATTCCTGGGGTGTGTGCAATTCAATGGTGACAGTAATTGCACTGTTATTACAGGCACTGGGGTAATTATCATAACTGTTACTACCGTTACGATTTTACGATCAGCGAGATCGTTCTGCCTCTTTGGCGTATAATTTTGGTTTGGACTAGGTACTGTGTACAAAACCAGAACACTCCTCACATAGTTGTAATGCATAATAGTCATACTTTTCAGCCCAAAGAACATACCATGGAGTCGTGTCATGCTGTAAATTTGGTAGGGCTTTTTCAGACAGCTATTGTGAAGGTATTTGTGTAGTTGTTTTTAATGAGGCACTTATTTAAATGCTGATGCTCTGAGCTCATGGTTCTGACAAAAACAGGCCTTTACCTTCCAGTGATTTGCAATATCTGCTATCGTCTATATGGTGTGAATAGCGTATTGCTACAGTGCTCTTAGTTTGAAAATGCAAGACCAATGTGAGAATTGGATATCATGGAATTGATATCAACCGTAGTACAGTAATAGAGTGTGTTGCTATTTAGATATCCCTTCCGAAAGGTTTCTGTGAAGACACATACTGAGATGTCGCATTCCTTGTGCTGATATTTAGAGGGTGAGATCTGGAAGCAGAAGTGGCCATTTCATGTAATTGCATACCTATGCTCTCCATGGCTTAATGGATCTTCTCCCTAACTCCAAAGGCACAAGCTACCTTTTCCTCATCAGGTTTTTGCCCCGGCTGCTTAAAGTGCACATAAAATGGAATAGCACAGTATATCACACTTGCATGTGTGACAAGATGCCTTTGTGAGGCGCAACCCAAGGCAAATAAACGTGATGCTTTTATGGCCGCTTGGTGCCATGAGTGCCTTGGCTGTACTTCAGCCAGCCCCTGGGCCTCGGCAAGGCCGTTAAATTCACTTGCTTACTCCCTTTTTTGTTTATTTGTGAAATGTGGCACATTATAAGAATATTTAGAATGTGTTATGTATGGTCTCTGATATTTCATTATTGGCATCAGTTGTGAGAGCCTTGTAATTTAGCTCAGGAGTTTGGTGGACACTCCTAGATGGTTTCTGTCATTGGTTGATGGTGTGTTTTGGTGTTGCGTGATAGCCACTCGCTGTGCTCAGTGGGAATGTGGCTGTTTGGGTTAAATATGGCCATCACGGCTCCTCAGTGTGTATACATAAGCCTGGCTCCCTCATGGCCACCACTGTCTGGGGTGGCCTCAGCAGGAATCTGAGGCACAGAGGACAGAATGGGGCAGAGCCGCGACATGGCCGCCACCGCCACCGCTGCCACCTCATCAAATGGGAGCACTCCCCATTAAATTGCAATTAGATCCTAATTAGCTGGCATTAGCTCCTGTGCCAAAGCTGGTGGGGCTCCAAAAGGGGGGAGTCACCTTTGCACACACATACATACACACACATTCATTCATACACACACACACACACACACACACACACACACACCAGACACCAGACACCCTGTTTGAAGTGGGTGAGTCTGTTTCCCCCTTCCATGAATGGACCTTTATTATTTATATACACCTTTATTGGCCACAAACTTGGAGAAGAATCAAGAAAAAGCAACCGTTTTGTCTCAAAGAACAAAATAGAAAAAGAAAAACCACAGACATTCATGGACCTTATGGATTCCCTGTCCATAGCCTGGGGCTAGACGTCATGCAGAGCTTTTGAGAGCTGTAAACGGAGGGGTGTGCTCCTTGTCATTCTGAGTGAGATGACCTCCAGAACGAGGAGACAGCCAACGGGGCAAACCATAGCCGAGAGGAGAGAGAGATTTACATCCATGCTTGCTTGTGTCAACCACACTCTAAAGTGTATTAACTGCTATGACAGCACAGATAAATAAAAGGCTACAGTGGGCTATGTGTTGATGTCTGTGCGGGTCTGTACATCTGTGATGTGGCCCTATCTGTTTATGCTGATGTCCTCTGTATTACTTCAGTAAATCAAAGCATACTTCTCATTATGGCAAATAAAAGATTGTCCAACCTTACAAGAGCTGTAAGGTCTACACCGTGCACACATTTCTCTAATGCGCTGACTATGGAGGGGTGAACTAGCCATTGCCGGCGTCTTGAGCTCACTTTTCATTATGTACAGAAAACCCCCAGTCCTGCTACGTCAAGCCCCCTTTGCGACATTCATACGCTTTCCCTCACACGAGAATTCACTCGCGCTGCTCTGTCTCCTGTTTGCGAAAGGGGATTCCGTGTAGTGCCAAGTCGAACCGAGGACGGTAATCTTGCGCGTTTTTAAATCAGACCATAACGTGCGATTATAGGACATATATCTGAGGGAGTCTCCGAAAGCGCTTTTAAAAAATGATGCCACGGTGTTGATGCATTTAAAATCGCTTTGTTTTGCCTTTCCGCGGTGAGTTTCCCGGCTTTTGTGCCGTTTCTATTTTTGGCGTAGTAGTCCCTTTTACGCATTGTGCAGAACGGAAGAGGTTTTGTAAAAGCGGCCTCTAAAAATATGAAACCGATCTATTTATCAGTGCTTGTAATTCATAAAGTGCTTAAATTGAACATGTCTCTTTAATTACAGTAGTAAACGCCAGAGTGAGCTACACACTTGGTTACTGTACCACTTGGGCGAGTCCTTATGTATTGTGTCAGCGTCTAATATTGTCTTGCATGGCGAATATTGTGCTATTTTAGTGTTTGAAAACAAACTGCGATTACATGACATTCATTCATTTCAACATCGTACTAATTTTGAATATTTTTATACTTCATATGGTTGTCATCATTTAAATGAGCAGTTTATGTTAGTAAAATGATTGCAGTGCATATAAATTTATATTCAGTTTTCTATTAAATTTTGAGGAGATGCTCAGTAGGTAGACAATGGCATTATGTTCAGGTAAGGTGGAACACATACACATTGTGTTGTATGTGTCTAAAATTAGTCAGTTGAATTGCATTTTAGGCAATGTAATGTTTTTTTTTATTGGGTCCTTAAAAAGTTATTGCAAAATTTAATAGCCTGTACTTTTTAAACCACTGTACCAGTCTCCCTATGAAAAGACGTTGGATTAGGGAAACTGTAGCCATGCCAGTCTCGACCATGAGCGCAAACAAGCTGTACTTCGGTGTAATGACATGTTTATTGCCACCTCTGTCCTGGTTATTCCCTCTCCTCTTCTCCATCTCTCTTATCCTCTCATTCTCTCCTATATTCTCTCTCTTTCTCTCACCCTCCCTCCCTCTCTCATTCTCTCCCTCTCTGTTTCTTTCTTTCTCTTTCTCTCTCTCTTTCTGTCTTGCACTGTTTTTTATATATATATAATATATATATATATATATATATATATATATATATATATATATATATATATATATATATATATATATATATATACACACACACACACACACTGTCTCTCAAACCACAGACACACCACACACTCCTCTTCCACTACAGGGCACTGGGTCATGAGGAAGTGAAGTCACGTCATTATGATCAGTCCCATATGCTCCATGCACTGGGCTGAAGGAACCATGAAAATAGGTTCAAATGTGCTCCATTAAATCCAGGTCTCTGTGGCAGCTCTGCTGTCATTTTAAATAGACAGATGGACATTGTCGGAGTCCATACTGCATATAAAAACTAACCATAATTAAACATAAGGAGACTTGACTCTCTTGATTCCAGTGTGTGTGTGTGTGTGTGTGTGTGTGTGTGTAAATATTTGAGCCAAAACTATATTTGTCCTCCCTCACTGTATTCTACTGTCTCATTTTCTCTCTTTCTTTCTGTATGTCTTTCATGCTCTCTGTCTCTCTTCCCACTCATTTGCTGATATTGCCCCTCCTGTCAAACAAAACTCCCCTCTGTGTTCCATGCCTGCTTCTGGTTCCCACCCCACCCATCCACCCCCACACCTCCTGCGCCGCCGTGCCCATTCTACTGACCTATCTGCCGCTCTTCAGAAGTTCAAAGGACTGTCGTTCTCAAATCTCCCCCTCAAAAGAGCGCTGAAAGGCACGCTCAGTCTGTCAGCCCCCGGAAGCCCTCCATTTTATAGCCCTGCTTGCGTCCAGCCGCCGAGTCTTGTGCGAGATGGGGAGATGTTTATCTGCTAATTATGTCAATTGCATGCACACACACACACACACACACACACACACACACACACAAGCGCACTGTGCAGCTCCATAGTGTGGGGACACTTGGGACAAAGACAGGAGTTTTTTTTTTTTTTTTACTTTTACTCGCAGAGCCCATTTTTCAAAGCTGCCTTTTCACCCGGCTCATTAAAAACCTCCATGTAATCACTGCATCGTGTGAGTGGCAGCTATCTGATACTGTGCCAGTGGAGGGCTTTGGGTTTAGGCTTGCGCTCAGACAGAGGAGATTTCATTGAAATTAAGGGGGCTTTATTTGGCCGGGTGCTGGAGTCGGCGGCGACACTGAAGTTTAAATTGCATTTCTGTTTAATGTTGCTTGAAGGGTAATGAAAGGTTCCCTCAACTATCAGCTCTCTGTTCTAGACCTAGTACTTAAGTTGCTTAAAGATTATTACCGTTAAATCGAAACTCATGTGATGTGTTAGGAGAGTGCAGACAGTCCTTCTCAGGTTTCTAACCATGAAATTGTGAATTTGTGTTTTTATTTTCAAATTATAAGTGTATCGTAACTCCCCCTATTACCGTCGGTCCCGTATTTCCACCGTCTTGCGTGTATGTGTCACTTAATATCCATTTCTATACAAAC
Source organism: Alosa sapidissima (assembly GCF_018492685.1). Taxonomy (NCBI): domain Eukaryota; kingdom Metazoa; phylum Chordata; class Actinopteri; order Clupeiformes; family Clupeidae; genus Alosa; species Alosa sapidissima. Next base: position 20,467,578 of record NC_055968.1, on the reverse strand, counting down.
CAAGACAGCGGACTCCTATAGAAACGCAACCACCCACAACATAGGTGTATCTAAATTAGCTATGTACCAAAAATGACATTTTACCGTGACTCGAGGAGCTGTAAACAGTGTTGTAAGGCTGCGTGTACACAACCGCTTGGAGCTCCAGTGGAATTCTAATTTCACGACGAGAATTCTCGGTCTAACCGTCCATGTGCCGTTGAAACGGTGTAAATAGGCGACCCATCAGGCCAGCACTATAACTCCGAGCGTGGTAAACAAAATCGGATATTTCAGGCAGTAAATGCTCCCGTTAAGAACCAAACCAGATTTTGTTCAAATCTACACAACTATGGCTACTGAAAAATGTAAGGTTCATTTAGTAAATGTTATTTTGAAGTGTTAAAAAACATCGTTGTTTTAGAATTTCTGAACAAAAGTGGTGATAATTGGGGGTGTTACGATACATGCCACCACACATCATAATTATATGGTATGATTGCAATGCAGTCATCATAACATGGGGAAAAAGTGAAAGAATTAAGGAAAGAGATCATGAGCTTTTCATCATGGTCAGACTGTATAATTACAAAAGTTTGAAATACTAATGTTTTTTTTTTGATGGGCATATCTTGTATGTCTTTGTCACAGTGACCCCTCAAAAGCAGCCCATCCCCTCTGCATCACCCGCCAAGCCACCTCGCCGTTCCATGCAGACGTCTCTGTACCGGCTGCCCAACCCGCTGCCACCCTTGCCAGTGCGCAAGGGGGTGCGCGGGCGCCGGCCCAAGAGCGAGACCATCGCCCTGCTGAAGGCAGTAGCCGCTGCCGCTGCGGCACAGAATGGACAGCAGGATGGGGACATCAAAATCCCTATCACCCCTCAGCTGGCGCCCCGACCCCATAAAAAGAGAGGCCCCAAGCCGGGCAGCAAGGTGAGGAACTCCTGACATCAGCTGGGATTATGGCTGTAGTTGAAGCTGACTGATATTTAGCAGACGCTTTTATTCAAAGCGATACTGACCTGCAACCTGGGTCAACCGATTGCCACACCCGCAGTTACACACTGCTTAATTTGGATATGTGTGGTTAGATGCAGAGGACAGATTTCCTTCAGTACAAGTAAAGTAGCTTAATTCAACTTAATTTCCCATCATTCAGTAGGTGATTAGTAGTGTGGAGTAAATAAGTTTGTTGCCAATTAGCAGAAACCTTGGGCATTCTTTTGTAGGTCTGATCTTGAATCAGTTGAGGGTATTAAATTGTAATGAATGAATTTATGTAGTCATTGGTATGTGTGTTGCAGCGGAAGCCCAAGATCCTCCACACCACCTTGTCGACGTCCACAGCTGATTCCAGGTTCCCTGGTGGTCCGATGTCCCAGGATGGCCTGAACCTGGGGTCAGGGCCTTCCGTGGTCTCCACAGGTAAAGCCCTGTCTGGCTTTTAGTCTTAGAAATGATGAGACATGTATCCATCGAAGAGAACCATAATACTCACCCACCATTTACATCAAATGAACCACAAGAACAGTCACACATTCACTTGCCAAATATTCACACACATACACTCACACTCACAATCACACTCACACTCACTCTCACTCGTTGCACACACTTAATGAATATCCTGCGTGTTGGTGACCCATGACTCAGCTGGCCTTCCTCTCCTCTTGTCACAGTGTGCGTGTACGTCAACAAGCACGGCAACTGCGGGTCGCACCTGGACAGGAAGCAGGTCCAGCGGCTGCCTGACCACTTCGGGCCCGGCCCGGTCAACGTGATCATGCAGCAGGCGGTGCAGGCGTGCGTGGACTGCGCCTACCAGCCCAAAGTGCTGCTGGGATGCCTGCAGGGCCACTCGGACGGAGAGGAGGTGGTCAAAGGTAACGTAACCCGAAACAGGAAGGGATGGTGTGTCGAAGGGGTCAGTAATACAGTTTTTTTAGCGGATAAAAATAGCAGGGTGGTTTTGTGCTGTGAAGCTGTTATATTCTGCTTTCACATTGCAGAGGCACATTCTCCCCAGAGAGAGAGAGAAAGAAAAATAGAAATAAATGTCTTATGACCTTATGTCTTCACCCACTGACTAAAGCAGATTTAGCCTCATGAATGACTCCGCCGAGTTGTAGACTGTGGTTTCAGAATTATACAGCAAATTTTAAGAGTATTTTTGGAAGCCTCCCAAGACTAGTCAATGACGTTGACTTTTCTTATTCTCAAACATTGAGCCTCTTTTTAACTCTTTACACTTGCAGTTTTCTTGGTGACTGATATTGGCTTACATGCCAAGTTGTCTAATTTCCCTCACTTTTTTCTCACACTTTTTAAAAATTATTTTAAAACATTTAAATGTTATAATATAATAATATATATATAATAATATAATAATGTGTCTTATGTTTTTTTTTTTGTGTGTGTCCTTCAGTTAGGACAGACGGAGGCACCCGCACTGTGAAGCTACCCACGGCCTCTAGCGCCTCCTATGTGCTGCGCTTCATGGAGATGGTTTGCCGCCACCTGCAGTGTGACAACCTCTTCAGCAGCCAGCCCTTCAACCCCTACGCAGCCGCCGCCTACGACCGCAGCAAGTCAGGTACTACCGCAGCAGTCTGCTGTCCAGTTCATTAGCAAGTGGACAGGCAGACCCAAAGAAGAGTCGTAAATGGTACCGATCCAGTTCTGATCTCAAATGGCTTCAATAGACCGCTATAGATGGCCAGCTTCATAAAAGAAACCATTTGTGGTTCAAGTTATATGCGACCCAGTAGTAGTTTCTGGGCCAAACATGTGGATAGATGTTGTTCCTGTTGTAGTTCCGGTAGTCCTTCTAGTTCTTGTTTGGCTGACAAAGTATCTGCTCCCAGTGAAGCGACAGGCTATGTTGAACTGTTTGCCCTCACAAAGCTGTAATTGGTATTAATCCCAGTTGTAAGTGGCCCTTGTAAGTGATAGGACATTGTATCTGTGTAAAGTAAAAGTCCAGTATTTAGCAGATGTTTTTATCCTAAAGGACTACAGATATTTGTAATGGTCAGGTATCAAACTTGATCTCCTGCATTCTAAGCAGTCACACACACTCATATACTGTACCTCTCCCCCTTGCAGTCAAAGAGGAGATGTCTGAGGCACCGTCGTTAAACCGGCCCGGCAAGCGCATCTCCAGAGACTCCCCTCCCTACGCAGCTCCTCTCTCCCCCAAGCTACTGCGCACAGAGGCCCACCCATCAGAAGGTACCCTTAGCACCACAGCTGCTATCTGACCATACACCTGTATGACCACACACACCCCCAGTGTGAAGACTGTAAGTCTTTCTTTGAACAGACAGCAAGGCAATTAGTGCATTTATGAGCCACTTGGAAGTGGGGAAAGCCCTACTCTTGAGTGTGAATGTCACTCTGAAAGTTCGTGGAACTCTTTAAAAGCTCCCAGGAGAACATTTTGACATCATTAGACATAGTGAAAAATGAAAAATGCACTTCACAAATAAGTCACTTCATTGTTTATTGACGGTATACTCATAAGCACAGGTGATTGATGTTAAACAGTACTTCCCAGTTTACTTTTGTGTAACTACGTGATGTTAGCCTTCTGTTCAATCATCTTCTTCTTCAATTGCATGAACGCACCATAAGTCATGACCAGACAGTTGCATTATGATGCCTTTTCACAAACCGCATGACCACAACCGCTCCTCTATGATTCCAGACAATCAATGACCTGACAGAACCTCTTTGACTTCCACCTTTCTATGACCACAAGCAGTTTCTCAATGACATCATACAGCTCCCTCCCAGACCTCTTAAGGGTTTGTGGTCATCATTGTGGCCAAAAGGGACTACATTTTGGTTGGAACTACAATCCACAAATGCAGAAAATCTTTGATTGGCACAGATTCTCTAGAACAGAAAAAATTCTCTAGAACAGTATTCGGTTAAATGATGATTCAATACTAGGATGATAATTCTCTTTCCTCGTCCAACGGCTATCAGAGCCACTCGTTTTTCTTTATAGACGGTAAATTCAGAGTAGCCTTTAAGAAAATTGTCATCCTACTACTCACTTGTTGCCTCAACCAAATTATTAAAATCCTATTTTTCGTGGAAGCCTAGACGTTACCCTTGATTGTATCATCTGGCTGCACAGCTACAGTAATTACTATGTTAAAGTTAAGCAATTTTGTGTTACTCTTACTAAAACGGAGATGATGTTGACAAGGTTTACAAGTTGCGAAAACCGGCTGGTTGCGCTAGTTTTTTGACAAAAAAGCTGTTTAACCTGTGACATCGGACATCTATTTCTCTATTTCAACAACTCTTCTGTGACCATGTACTGTACATCTGATTTATGACCTGTAACTACATAAACATCCCCAGTGATCATAGACAGGGTTTCAATGACTACAATCAGCCCATCTATGACTAAAGGCAGTTCCTCTATGACCAGACAACTCTTCTATGACTACACTGTATCACCTCTGTGAATACAGATATCTTCCCTGAGACCCCCAGACATCCTCTTCTATGACTACAGGCAGATTCTCTGTGACTGTTATAAAGAAGCATTCATCTATTGTGAAACTGTGTTACCAGAGACTTACTAGGAGACACAGCACTAAATAAATCCATGGAAATGCATGGGGTTAGTTCATAAAGGCAGTATGACAGTTGTCTACACATATCCCGCCCCTCCCGCGGCAAAAGTTTGACATGTGAATACATCGTGCCAATCATGTGGTGTGTTGTGAATACATCGTGCCAATCATGTGTTGTGATCTCGTCGCTGGAGCGATGTTTGTGTCATGAAGCCTTGCGTACACAAGTGCCCAAAAAGCGTTGGAATATGGCTGCCGAGGGACTTGCCTAAAAGGACTTTGGCGTTATTGTGTTCCAAATCTTTACCTCTCTTTCTCTCTCTCTCTCTCTCTCTCTCTCTCTCTCTCTCTCTCTCTCTCTCTCTCTCTCTCTCTCTCTCTCTCTCTCCAGCAGAGACTCTGCCGCATGAGGAGAACGGCCTCCTGAAGGAGCAGCGTTTCATGGACTCGGCCTCCAACTCCATGACTCCTCGCCCACAGACACTGCGCAGCTCCTCGGAGTACCACCCCCCGTCCAGCAGCCCCTACTACCCTGGCCCGCCCCTGCGCCGACACTCGTCCAACCCCCCTGACCTCACGTCAGCGCGCACCCACAGACGTGTGGAAGGTAAGGCCCACCACGTCTCACCACAGCTCACCACCAGCACTGACTATTTTACGTCTAATCCAATGAGCCAATTAAAGCCATGACTGCATTGTTGAGGGCTGATATGATTGAAGACGTGTGCACTGCAGTGTACTACCCAGTTGTAAACATTTTAATTAGACATCACCATCAGAAATAATATGGTTGATGGACTGGGTGTGTGGATTAGATGCCCCACCCAGTTAGGCGGTGATCACATTAGCCAGCGGCAAATGTCGCGCAACGCTCTGACCATAATAAGTTATATCTCGTTCCTGAACAACACAAACGGTTTGTCAATTGAATACGCTCACGTTGCGCTTTGACATTTGAACCAAGTTCAACGCTCAGCTTGTTCAACGCTAGTGTTACGCAAGTGTTGCCACCGTTCCGCAGCCGAACCATAGAGAACAATAGGAGACCTGCCGCTTGCCGCTGGCTAATGTGATCCCCGCCTTAATGTGTCTTTTTTTGTGTTGTCCATACCACAAAACAGAGTGATGTAAATACTGTGTATGTATTGTCCTCACTGTTAATTTTTTCCACATCAATTCCATTCCATTTCATAGAGGTACAAAAACGTCACTCATCTTGCATTATGGTGTCATAAGCTTCCATGGTGTCTCTTTGACACCATTGTTTAGGTATTTTTGTGATATGGATATGAGCATATAGCTTTGCTGTTTAATACCAACCAACCCAGACTCTTTGATGTCTGCCGGTGTGCTTATTTTTAATATCCACCCAGATTTAATGTTTTGCCCTTAACCGGCAGGGTGCGTTTGAAGTAAGGCATTTGAATAATCATATTAGTTTTGGATGGGATTAAATAGGCCTTCATTTCCTGTGAGACCCAGAGGGGACTTCCCTTGGGGCTGTAGACCTCCATACCACCTCAGGGCGCATTTTCCAGCCAGTCTAAGTGGATGTACGTTTTGGTTTGAATCTTCTGTGTCAAACCCAAATAAGTGGTTAAACAGTTAAACATCAGTCGAAAAGGCCTATTTCCAATTTGGTCATGGACACGCTGTTTGTGGTAAATAATGTCTAATTAACGGTTTATGAAGTAGTTTGTCTGTTGGATCAATGTGGCTAGTGTTATTTGTTCAGACATTGTCTATGTCAGTGCTACGTGGTCAGATTTGATGATCATTTCCAAGTAATCCTTAGTAACCCCCCCCCCCCCCCCCCCCCCCCATCGCTGCTGTGTGTGTGTGTGTGTCTGTTAAGGGGAGACGTCAACCACAGGTGAAGCATCTATTACACATAAAAAGCCGTCTAAATTAACTGGTAGTTGTCCCCTGAACAGCCCCGAAAAACTGACATTGAGAACCGATTATGTGTGGATATATTCAGGGATAGTTAAAGGAAATGTGGTGTTGGAAAGCACTTCATGTGATGGTTAAAGTGAAATAGTCAATTGAGTGATCTTGTTGAGGAGTCATCTGATCGTCTGGGCTGGGCCAAGTCTGCGTTAGAGTGTTTGAGAATCATGTCTAATCTCACTGGGCCAAACCTAACTGTTTCCTACATTAGTGAATTCTGGCAATATCCTTCAGCCAGTGCTGTTGTGCTGTTAAACTTTAAGGTCATGGCTCTAGTGGATTAGGAGCAAGTATTTGACATTTTGTTTGCATTGACTAGTACACTCACATTTAAACCAAATTCTATCGATGCCTGTTTGTTGAAGGTAGGAATTTAGATGTTTGCTATTGAACCCTTTGTGTGTGGTGGAAATGGTCCGGATAGCCATTTTTTAAATGACCTATTTTAGCATGTGAGTGCCTTCTGGCCTTCAAACATTTTCCAGCAGTAGCATGTGATCGCTCATCATAAGGACCGTGCAGATTCATGACTGCTCTCTCTTAATTTAATCACCAAGGGATTGTGATACTCATTAAAGTTTCCCTTTTTGTCTATGCTTCTCTCTCTCTCCTCTCTCTCTCTCTCTCCTCTCTCTCTCTCCTCTCTCTCTCTCTCTCTCTCTCTTTCTTTCTTTCTTTCTTTCTTTCTTTCTTTTCTTTCTTTCTTTCTTTCTTTCTTTCTTTCTTTCTTTCTTTCTTTCTTTCTTTCTTTCTTTCTTTCTTTCTCTCTCTCTCTCCTTCCTTCCTTCCTTCCTTTCTCTCTTTTTCTTTCTTTCATTCTCTCTCTCTCTCTCTCTCTCTCTCTCTCTCTCTCTCTCTCTCTCTCTAGCAGCCAGTTCCACCACGGGGCCTGAGCCCCAGACGGGGGACAGGGAGGCCCCCCGGGGGTCCCACCGGAGCCCGTCCACCTGGTCCATAGAGGAGGTCATGCAGTTTGTGTGCAACGCTGACCCCACAGCACTGGCACCGCACGCTGAGCTCTTCAGGAAGCATGTGAGTGACCCATCCCTAGACTGTGTGTGTGTGTGTGTGTGTGTGGTTTACTTCAGCCAGCCACCCCCATCGCCCCATACATCTATCTTCTCTCATCTAAAAAAAAAGGGTTCTCTTAAAAGATTTTAGGATGATGTTGTTTATACTCCTAATGCCCCCAATATGTGATATATATTGTGTTTGACCTGAGCTAAAAACAGCCCATGTAGTGAGAGTGGAAAGAGAGGGGGAGAAAGAAACCGAGTGAAAGGGAGAGAGAGAGAAGGAAGAAGTCTGCTGTTTGGAGAGACGGCATGAGTCATCTTTGTTTAGACTTCACCTGGCAGACACCCGTTTGTCTCCCGTGAGCGGACTGGTGTCTCTGGGGAACATCACGTCTCGTCCAGTCGTCCTTCACAGGAGCACGCGCTGTTCTCCGCTCGAGCGCACACACACCGGCCCCACCTTCACCTCACAGTTTACCAGCACCTCTTTCTCTCTCCCTTACAGACACACACACACACACACACACACACACACACACACACACACACACACACACACATATATATATATATATATATATATATATATATATGTGTGTGTGTGTGTGTGTGTGTGTGTGTGTGTGTGTGTGTGTGTGTGTGTGTCTGTATGTATGTGTGTGTATATATATATATATATATATATATATATATATATATATATATATATATATATATATATATATATATTATATATATATATATATATATATATATATATTATACACATACATACACACACACGCCCACTGTCTCTAACAGTCTCTCACAGCCATCCAAAGAGCCCACTCTCTTTTACATTACCGCTGTCTGCTGTGGTCACATGGGATTCCCCCATGAGTCCTGCTATCCTCACTGTGAGTGCGTTATAAGGCAGCGTCTGCCTCCCCCAGCTCTCAGTAATGTGATGTCCGTGTGTCTGCAGGAGATTGACGGGAAGGCCCTGATGCTGTTGCGGAGCGACATGGTGATGAAGTACATGGGCCTGAAGCTGGGCCCGGCGCTGAAGCTCTGCCACCACATCGAGAGACTGAAGCAAGGGAAGCACTAAATCCCCTCCCCCCTCTCCCCCCCTCCTCCCCGTCCCACCCCGCTGACAGACTGGACGAAAGAGGCAATATACAAAGAAACTGCAGCAGACTGCGATAGACTTGAAACCGGAGGGGTGTGTGCGTGGGGGGTGGGCGGGGCGGGGGGGGGGTTGCGATATCTGAGGAGGCGGAGGGAGATGACGAGACGGTTCCTGGCATGGCTTGGAGCGCCCTGCTACATCAGCTGGGTCCACACTGAGACACAAGAGACACAAGGGAGGCTGGCTGGACGCATGGCCTTGGGAGAGACATGGATCCTTCCTGTGTCTGCAGGCCGAAGGCTGGCTCTCTGCTGTCTAACCCTGCTGAGAAAGACAGACAAAGAGACCCCAGCAGAAAGCCGCAACCAGAGGCATAAACATAGCCATTGCTAACCGACACAACAAAAGACCTGAGAAAAAGAGAGGGGGGGGGGGGGGGGGGGAGGGTAAAGGTAAAGAGACAGGAAGATAGGGACCGGCCCCATCAGAGAGGGAAAGAAGTATGTGAGTATGTAAGGACAGAGACATCACCAGTGTGAGAAGCTTTGTTGAGTGAGAAGAGGGACGATCTGACAAGTCAGAGAGCCGAGGAAAAGTTGACTGTCTCCATTTTGAAATGGAAATGTCTCCATTTTTGAAACTGCCACTCTTTGCTGGCCTTGGCTCTTGATGGGATTCTAAACTTTGTGTGTGTGTGTGAGGGAGAGCATGAGTGATGTGCGTGATGTGCTGCATGAGTGCGTGTATGTGTGTGTAGTCGTTAACAGACGAGACCACGTTACCTCATCAAGTGTCACACGAGAGTGCAGTCCGCCGCCACCGCTCCTCGGTTTGGGCTCCAAAACCCGATGAAGAAAAAAAAAAAAGAGAGCGCACACACATCCCACTGCCTATGTTTACAGAACTCTGGACACAACATGCACATCAACTCTGTGATGGTTCGTTCGTCTTCTGCTCTCAGGCCACCCCGCTGTTGTGCAAACATTCAGCAGCGGGGTGCGTTGTCATGGTCGTCGTCCCCCCTCCCCCTCCAGAAAGATGGATGCAGCCCTCCACTGAGCATTCGGTAATGGGGATGGGCGATAAAGACGGGCCGAAACGGTTTCTTAAGTCAACATTGCCCCTCTGCTTTCGGAGTCGTCGTGGAAGACCGGCGGGGTGATGAATTGTCAAGCTAAATTATTTTGAAACTTTGTATCATTACAAATTATAAACGTTTCAGTTGGATAAGCAAGAAGTTTGTAAACGCTGGATAGTTTTATAACAGCTGGATTTGGGAGAGAACTGTTCTGCACTGCTTGTATAATGCCTCTTGAAAAGCCTTTTTCTACACCAAATAATAGACTATTTAAACAAGACCAACCAGAAAGGAAAAGACTTTTACTTCTCAGAACTCAGCACAGACAAATAGAGGGGTCAAGAGACACATTCAACAGACTAAAATGGTTTTGTGTGTTATGTTTTTGTTTAAAGGAAATCAGATCACTTACATTCCCCTCACTACTGGAAGTAACAACTTGGTTTATTGCACATGGCATTTTGGACATGTACTGCATCCTGGTTGTTTCTCATTTTCTGCCATCATTATTATCCCCATTATAACTATTACATAGCTTATATTTCTGGAAAATGACTGGTCACAGAGGGTGTTTCATTTGTGACACAAATTTGTCTCAATCCAGATGAAACTTACCTGTTTCTTTTGGGACTTCTGTGACTCCTCCAATCCCGTTATACATACAGTGTATATGTATTCTTTTTTTTCTCTCTCTCTCTCTGGGGTTCTGTTTTTCCATTTGTGAAAAAGAGAAAAAAGCTTGTTAAAAAATGTCCGTTGTGGTGACTTGCATGTGATTGCTTCTCATGAAGTAAGGAGTCCGAAGACCTCAACAGAAATGGAAACTTCCTCAGTGTAAGCTACTGTACAGATATGTGGAATGTCCTCACTTCATAGTGATTGATGATCATACAGTACAAAGTCACAACAGGGTAAGCCAGCAATACTGGACTTAACAGTTAAATGCAGACCACAGTTTTTATATGCGTAGCTTGAATCCAAGCTGACTGTCTAAGCTATTATTGTATACACAATATTATTGTATACACAATATTTAAGTGGAATACAGTGACGTTTCTCATTCTTTTACAATTGAAGTGTCTGAGTTATGCTTTATTCTGTCCCTTGGATTCCCTTTTAGTTTTATTTCTTTTTGTTTAGTATGTTTCAATATTATGGTCTACGTGAAGAAGCATCCAGTGAAACCTACTTGTCATTGTCGCACTGATGATGATTTCATTTACATGATTTTCAGTGTCGTACGAAACTGAATGTAGCCAAACAATGTCACAACATTGTGAAGGTCTCCTTATGTACTGGTGACTTGTGTCCTTGGTATTGACTGCGGATCCTGAGCTCCAGAATGTCGCCTCTTGAAGAAGACCCAGACCTAAATTTTGCGGTGGTGTGCGAGGATGAATTGCATCTCCAGATTACTGCCCCCTGTTGTGCCGAGCACTTGACTACAGGTCCGTTTATTTGCAGCTTGTTTATTCCTGAGTTAGTCAGTCACTATAAATCTGCAGATGGCCTTGTTTTGTTTTTCTTTATTTATTTCGGAAGAGAGCTGTGATGGGCATATAGAGCTTCTGTATGACTACAAGGGCTTTTCCAGATAGCGTTTCGCTCTAGTGGTAAAACCAGTCAGAAAGCAACCAGACCTCCTGATCTAATAGAGACGTCCCATACATACATTGATGTTATCTATATCGACAAACAAACTTCTATAGTGTTTTATGGGTTTCACCATAAATATCAGCAACAGGAATGTACATTTTTGTAGAAAAGAAATATTTTAAGCATAACATATATGAAAGGGTAGAAAATGTGAAGTTAAGGGTGGTGGGTTGGGTTGGGGGGGGGGGGGGGGGGGATTCTAGACAATGTATTTCATACTGCCTTTTAATACACTTGTAGCTGAGAACATGACCCTGCAAATTACTACATCAAAAAATGCCTTGCTTTACTTTGAGATCTCTCAGGTTGAAGTGTTTGTTTTGATCCGAATTTTGTAATTAAGCATTTCTGGGGTGTTTAATGTGTCACCTCTCTGTTTTAATAGTCGCTGTCCATCTGTTGAACTTTTTGTGATTTTTTTTTTTTTTCTTTGTGCCATACATTAAACAAAAATGACTGTATGCCTGTCTGCTTTACCCTTTCTGAAAAAAAAAAAAATTCCCCACCACATTTTTGCTTCAGACTCGGATCAAAGATTCTAGCACACTTTGATCGATTATTCCAATAGTGATATGAGGACAGTAAATGTTACAGTAACTTGCTAATTTCACCTTTGAAATGACTGAAGAACAGGACACCGAGCACACACCTTTTTGGTACAATTATTTAATTATGTAATAATTAAAGGGTGACACACCCTAACAAACACATTAACACAAGATTTTGAACAAATTAAAAGATGAAACGTTGCCAAACCATTTATTTTTTCATTCATTTTTTCTTCACTTAATTTTTACAAAAAGTCATCATTTTCTGGTTACCTGTAGAAAATCCTCATTCAATACTTAAATACCAATACCTACAAAATATGTCTTGTACATTACAACAAGTATCAAGGACAACTCTTCCTGAAACATAAATAAATTCACGTAGTATACAAACAGTCTCAATGCTCCTTCCTTACTCAAAACAAAAAGCAAAAGCAAAATATGGCTCTGACGCAGTGGTTGTTTGTTGGTTGTCAAAAATAAAGGGAAAACGTACTTGGCATGGCAAGCTATCTAAGTCTTAACACTTGCCACCTGACTGCTAATGTGCAAGACTGTCAGCACAGATTCAAGTTTTAAAACACGCGAGTCCCATTTAAATGCAGTGAAGATGAAAGGAAATATTTTTTGTATCTTGCCGTTTCTTTTTTTAATTACATTTCTGTGCCAGAAAAGGGAGGAGGAATCTGCTGCTAATTTAGTCTATGTTGTTTTCTAGAGGAGAAGATTAGCAGTTTTGACGGAACTTTGAGGCATTTGTTTCCTTTTTACTGCCCTGTAAAAAGTTGCTCATTCAAACTAGCAAGCACATTACACCAGCATACCCAAATGCATACATGTTTCTGTTTCCACAGTGGATCTGAGTGGTTTGTTTTTTGATTGACAGATTTATGCCACAGATTCACAGGATATTTCACAGAAATCTGAAACTGATTTATTCATTCACTCAACACGGTAGTACAGACATGGCATCATCAACAGGTCTACGTTTTCTGCAAAGCAAAGAAATAAATAACATCCTGTACGAAACCCTCCATTCACCAGTATCAAGTCCACAGTGCAAAAGGTGTTTTTTCATAGACACTTCAGCATAGTACTTTATAGTACGTCCATAATTCATGACCACCAACTGGCCTTTTTGTCTTCCATACTTCACAGTAGGTCATTTCAGTCATAGCCATTATTATGTACATGATGGACAGTGCACCCCAGGCCAAACCAATACTTCTTTGGCGTAGAGTTGAAACTATGAGCCCAAAGCTTACATCAATTTATTTTATTTCACATTGCCCCATAGTTTACCAGCTTAAGAGTATACTGTTTAAGGTGAGATATAAGCTGGTAGAGGGAATAAACTGGTGTGTTGTAATTCAATTCCAAACATGACCATTTTGAAATTTACCAACACAAGTTTATGTAACATCTATCAAATAAAGGCGCCCATTCATGTCAGATATTGAATTACCACTCTTTGGAGGAAAACATCTGAAGTTCTTCCCAGTTTTCTGAACCCCCCACCTCCCTCCCCCCTGTATTCCAAAAGCCAACATTTACATGTCAGTTTTCATTACAGCATGGGCTGCCATGGAAACGTCTTTCCGCCTTGGGTTAACACGCTCACATAAACACACTCAGTCTCTCATCAGCCCGTGAGATCATAAGATGCCATGATTACACAGTAAGACCATGAGGAAACAGACGAAGGCATGAAATACCACTTCAGAGATGGGAGGAGACACCATGCCCGACATTTTGTCTCCGACCATTGAGTGTCTATCTTCTTTGATTCACATAGTGTGACACACACACACACACACACACACACAAACAATGTTACAAGTGAGAAATGAAAAGGGCATATCACAATGGAGTTGGGGAAAACCACAAAAATGACAATGTATTGTTAAACTGTGCAAGTGGCAGACCTTTGCTGGATATTGCAAAATTGGGTATCACGCAAAATTTTGTTTTGTTTTATCACTTGCAACTAACAGATGTGAACAGGAACAGGATTCACTTAACTGATACATTTTGCAAATGCTGTCAGGGAAATCAGTATTTCTGTTTTCACATATGGTCTATTAAATTTTATAGATGAAAACATATGTCCCCCTTATTCAGAGAAGTTTGTATTCTGTCAAGCTAAATATCTGTTAGTTGCAAGTGACACGTTTGTGTCAAAGCTTGAAATTTCTGTGGTATTTTTTTGTGGTTGAAAAGGTCTATATGTATGATGTTGAAACTGCTCCTAATTAGCAATCAAATATCTATTTTCATTCACGCTGAAAAGTAACTTTGCAAAAAAGAACAGGGTCGGAAACTAGACAAAAACCAGAGGAGTGTGCTCACCCACATCATCAAATCATCATTTGTGTTTTTTCGCCATCTGCCCTTGAAGATAATTTTGTTTCGATTCTTGGGGGCAGGAAAGAAAATACATTTTCTTTTCTCTCCCTTCTTTAGGATGAAATGATGAAAACTGTGCTTTGTTGCCACTGACAGCCATTTCCGATGTTCATTAAAGTTAATGAAAGTGAGGCCCGTGCCTCTGCCAAGTCATTATTAGCCTGCCATGCTAAGCCCGCTCTGCATCAAAGAAGATGCTCCGGTTGACTGAGCCACTGATTAATACAGCGATTTCCCACCATGGGTGAAGTTTAAAGGCCAACCCCCCACCCCACCCCACCCCACACACACACTCATTTCCTAGGCACAATAAAAAATAAAACCACATAAGGTAAAATTATATGGATATTTAGATCATAACACGCTGACTGTGTGTTAAACAGATATGTGATATGGATTTCCCTTGATTCCCGCGATATCAGATATTATGTGTTTGGGGGTGTTGGAGGAATTCACCGCTGATGGCTCGAGGCAGCTGGCTGAGTTTCAGCACGGAGCCGCATGAATATTAATGTCTGATTAAACTCTGGGATAAGCCTCATGAATGATTCATGGATACATGTGACCGAAATGAAAATGCTTGTTAGGCACATGCATCAGGAAGAGACCTCGAGTGAATTGTGCAGCAGTGTGTCATTTGGCTGCTGTCACAACTTTCCTTTCCGGGTGTCTTTTTGCCTTTGATGCATTCTCTGTGTTGTCGACGCAGCCCCTCCAATCATGCAACTGATTACGTTTTAAAGAACGGGGTCAAGTGCCTGTCTTGTGTACCAAAGACTGCTTGGACTGGCCTGAATTGTTTGGACAGACTGGAGAGTATCCCAGAGCCTGGTTCGTGTTTGGACCCTCTAAGGCTGTCATGAATGTCTGCGAAATCCAAAAATGCTACGCTGCTCTCCCTCTCTCAGCACCTGCCAGTGCCGTGCCCTCACTTCCTGGGGAGAAAGGCTGCCAGTCGCTGTTTCTTTATTGGGAGAATGTGGATCTCCTGGGAGCTGACCTTTTTCAATTTGATGGATCTGTTCTTCGACATTTTTTTGAGTGGGTCGTTGGAATCGCTGCCCCGCTGGTCCCCCGGCATCCTGGGCAAGGCCGCGTAGCCACCCTGGCTGGCATCCCGCTTGATGGAGAAGTTTTTGGTGGAGACGCCAGAGAGACCCTTCAGTTTGCCACAGAAGATGGCCGGCATGGCATCCTTGACAGACACAATGACCTTGGCTGTCTGTGAAGTGCTGACAATCTCTATGTTCCCCCCTGCACCAAGCGCTCCGTCATGGACTGTACCGGCCATCGAGCTACTACCAGCGCTATCCACAACCCACTTGTGCTGCCGGCTAAACTCTAAGGACGCTAGGCCACTGAGGAGCTTCGAGTCCAGCTTGGGAGAGCACTCCACTGGCCGCAACACCCCTAAAGATATAGCTCCCGTGCCTATGTCCTCGCCCGAGTGACGGGTACGATCTCTCTCACCCTCCATGCTCCCGTTGGAACTGCAGGACTGGATACAGGTCTTTCTAACGCCACCAACGGACAGGTCAAGGACACTGTCTTGTTGGCATGGCACTTCCTGTTTTGTCTTTATGGGAGGTGCCCGGATCGACAGGTCCAGAACCTCTCCCTCTGGCACAGAAAGACAAGATGGCAAAGGAGACAGGTGCATGGATGGGCCAGTCTCAACACTAGGTGATGGCATGCTAAGGCCAAAATCTTTTGTCGATGTCTGCGTACCCTGGCTCAAAGTACACACTGGCTTTGGGGGGTCTGGAGCCACTTTGGAGTCCTCTGCCTGCTGCGGGACAGGGATAGGGATGGGAATTGGGATAGGAAGAGGCACTGGTAGAGGGACGACGATGGGATAGGGGACCAGCAGGGTGGGTGGAGGCATCAGGGTAGCCAGTGGGGAGCTGTAGGGGTGGGAAAGGGGTGGTGGTGGGAAGAATCCAGTCGAGAAAAGGTCCGGCTGGGGGGAACCAGCAGAATGACAGGTGGGCGAAGGGTTCGCCTGGGAAGGGAAGAGGTCCTGCAGGATAGCAGCAAAGTTGGGGTTCTGCAGAAGGGTGAGCAAGCTCTGGTCCAACATGGGAGCTGCTCCTTTCTGATCCAACGATGGGGGTGGTGCGAGTGCCAACGAGGCATTCTGGCACAAGATGTTGTTTGGTAAGGAGAGGGTAGGACAGCCTGCTTGCTGCAGGAGCTGCGGCGTTAGGTGCTGGAAGACCTGCTGCTCCAGCACCAGAGGCAGGGAGACGGGACCTTGGGCGGTGACCAAGTATGGCGCTGTGCCTGGTTGCGCCACCTGTGGGCCAGCTGTGCCTGCCAGAATAGGCAACATCATTGGACTGTCCCCCAGGCAGATGGGCTGAAGAACCGTGGTGGCCATTTTGAGAGCAACCCCTCCTGGCGAGTCAGCTGTCTGAGTTACAACAGGCGTCGTGCCAGGCACACCCAACATTGGCGAGAGGGACCTCTTGGTCAAGGTTGGTGAGCCAACATTCCATGCCTCGTTAGGAATGACAGGATTCCCGTCATCTTCTAATTTACCAATGCCCTCTCCTACGGTTCCTCCAGTGGAGCACATTTCGCCTTGCGTGCTCCCCATGTCCACAGGAATGCTGTCCTTGTAGGGGTCCTCCATGGCCTCTGGTTATTGAGATCTTCTTCAGCTGCTGGTGGGTGACAAATGCATGATATTCCTTCACTTTTCTGAAGGTGGTCTTTGTCAATCCTGGAAGAGGAGGAAAACACAAAATAGATGTTTGAGAGGGAAAATTGCATGCAGTGCACTGCATTAGCCCAAGATGTTGATTATGGCCCTAAACAGCATTCATATAAATAGACAATCAAGACATTTTCCAGGGCCTCCCTTGGATGCGTGAACCATCTGGTTGCTACAAGAATTAGAGATTAGTATGATGTAACTGCAGAGTCCACAATCAACCCCGAAACATAGTGATACAGGAGAGGCCAAGCCCAGACAGAGAGCTTCAGCGTATCTACCATGAAAAAAGGAAGTATGGCTTTAATTCTACGAGGGGGAGGGGAAGGGGATTAAATCAAATTAACTCTTAGGGAGTCTTGGTTATTTGTTTATATGCCAGTGTGTGTGTGTGTGCGGAGTGTGTGTGTGTGTGTGTGGAATTTATTACATAAAATGCTGGCGCTGACTAAACTAAAGCCTCCCTTTGGCAGACAGACAGACAGAGGGAGAGAGATATATGGAGAGTGAGACAGAGAAGGGAAAGAGAGAAACAGAGAAGGAGAGGGAGAATATGACGGGGGAGGCTGAAAGAGGTGCAGAGCCAAACACACGGACGCCACGCTATTGTAAACAGTCTCGTTTTTTTCCAAAGCAAGAGAGTTTTTTTTCTTCTTGAGCATAATAAGTTCATATTAACAAAAAGAACACTCTTTGCTAGCTACTTAGCATTTATACAGAGATGACTTTATGTGTGTTGAACATAAAGGCCATGAATAAAAATACATTGATTTTGTATTTTCTATGTAGAAAGCAACTTTAAAAGAACAACTGGGGAAATAGCAGCTACATAAAGCCATTATATAATTACATAGTTTCTGAGTGCATTTACCATGGTTTAGTAGCAACTAAAAACATGACCCTTTTATCTAAATAGTCCTTGCTTACTGACAAAATATTCTCTTGGTAATTCCAGAGTGGTGATATAAATTTGAGACTGGTGGGAAAAAATCAGTCACATCCCCATGACATTTAGCTGGAGGGCCTTATCTTGAAGGACCACTGGGCTTATCTGTGTGCTTTCAGTTCCTTTCATAAACAAAGAGGCATATGGGCAGACGAGCACATATAAAGGCTGCCAGACTGACTCAGGATCAGGCCTCCTCTCTCGTCCCTGCGTTAAACCCTCTGGCATGTCTCCGGACCCCTGAACCCAGAGCAGTGGGACTCGGATTGAGGGTGGCGGGGGCAATAATAATTATATATTTTTTCTGTCCATGGCATGCCTGGTTCCCCCTGATTACAAACGCAGAGAGCATTTTACTGTCCTATACCTTCTCTCTTCCAACTTCCCTCTCCCCCCCCCCCCCCATCCTACTCCCCTCCTAAGGCTTAAGCCCCCAGTTGAAGAGGTTAAGCTCGGGGTAATAAGCCATGTGCAGTTACTTGCTGGGGGGAAGCTTTTCATTTGAACACACAGACAGCCTATGGTGAGCTATATTCTGAAAAAAAATCTAAATATACGGGATACATTTATACCGAAGGCTTTGAGGCCAGTTGGAACTCAAGAAGAAATATGTTATACTGCCCTGAAACCTGCCATTTGCGGGGCAGTGCTTGTGAAATGCATTTGTACACAGTGCCTCAGCCCGTGTTGGCAGTCTAAAGGAAAAAAAATCCTAAATTAGGTCACAGGCTAAGTGGATGCATATGTTTAATGAGAACCACAACAGAATCTGTTCCTTCAGATAAAAAAAAAAAACACATTTACAACAAAATTGTCAGCGGGGTGAGACCAACTAAATTTATGACGGGGAATTTATAAAGGGGTCTTTTCTGGGAGAATTCACCAACCGCCATATTGTGTTTTAAGGCCAGTGAATGTATGAAGGTGCAGAGTGTGTATGGAGAGAGAAAGAGACATTTCACAGACCTGTCTTCAATTTATCGACAACATGTGACATTGTACTCTCCTTGCCAAGGACTGCAATTCATCAGATCAATAACCTGGCAAAAAACCTGAGGTTGTTTGTATCAAAGTGTTTGGAAAACAAATGCATGTGTCCCGAATGCTATTAGTCCCATGAATCTCACTCTGTTGGTCTAATGTCTGTGAGTCAGCCGGCCAAAACTCTAGACATAAATCCAAAGTGAGCAAGAGAGGGAAAAAGTCTATAAATTATAATCCCAAGTTGGAAAGGCAACAAGGTGGGTCGTCGGCATTCGAGATGATTTATCCCTTAAGATATTGCATTCCAGCTGAGAATCTTGTAAAATCCAACCAATGAATAGCGCCGACTCGCTTCCATTTACGCACAAAGCCTCTGAAAAAAAAAATACTGAGACCAAACCTACAATTAACTGTCCTGCCTACACTTGTTAACTATTGCCGTCTGTGTCACTATAAGACTCTGAGTGCTATTATCGTAGCCTTTTATATTTAGAACAGCCAAGTCATACACAGCCTGCTGTTAAAAACACAAACAATGAAACCACCACACTTTTCATTTCAGCACTGTTTGGAGGGCACATTATTATACCACCAGAACCACCTCCATTTTCCAATCAGTTTGGGATTAAACACTGGAGTATATACATTAAATAATCAAAAACACATTCAAATGCCCAGAAGTATCACATAAAATGTGACAAGAAAAAGGATAACCCAAACCCTGGTAGCACGCTAGTAACTGTAAAGTGATTTTTTTTTCTGCACAGACCAGACACAGTTGTCATGCCAACGCTGCTCTAATAAATCCATCATTGGATTTTTCTGGTGGCGTGGACATTCGGCGTCCTCCCCCTCATTGATTCCAGCTTGTTTGGGGGAGGTAGCTCTGTTGGTGGCAGAGTGCTCCATCGTCCAAAGCAGCCTCATCATCATCTTTTGATCTGCCACACAGGCCATAGCAAGTGAAGAGCTAGCAACAAAGGCCACTTTTCATACTAGCCTTAAGCAAAACAAAAGACACGGACAGTAAATAAACAAACTCCAGTGTGCTGAATGAAAAACGCCGACCAATAAAAAACAAACCTAAAAAGAGAGGCCTGGAGAGTGGAGTTCGATGAGGTGCCAGAAATTTGTCATGAGAGAGAGAGAGGGACTCCCGATGGGCCAAGCCACCAGAGGCCTTTACACGCCACATCTCGACAAAATGGCTGCCATGTGGAACTCAGCTCTAGCAGGCAGTGCTGTGGTGAAGCTCCCTTTCCCTCAGGGTTTGTTTTCTATTGTACTGTGGCACAGCCATGACGCAGTAACAGGACTGTGATAGATTAGATCTGTAATTCTTCAGGGAGACAGCCCACAATCCTCTTGTTTCCACTCAGCAGAGCTATGGGATGGGCTATGGACAGTGCTCTCCTTGAAAGAAAAAAGGGGTACTTGGTTGTGTGTCCTAGCAGACGCATAGATTCGCAAACAAACACACACACACACACACACATACCATGATCTAATGCAAGCATGTGTGTATTTATAGCATCAACTCTTTGTGCTTAAACCTTGGCCTTCTCTCAGCTCTGGCAGACACCGTGGCTGTATTTATAGTGTCTATAAATGGGAGGTGTCCACTCCGTATGAATGATAGTGTATGAGATCATCAAAGTGAACATGGACATAATAACCCCTATGTGCACACATGCAAAGACTACACAAACACACACACACACACACACACACACACACACACACACACACACAAACACAAACACACACACAATAGACACAGAGTCCATGTTTAAGCAGCTGGTTGTCAGTGTTAGCCTCTGTTGGCACCGACAGTGAAACAGAATGCCACCGCACTGCAAGACGGAGCACTCCTGGGTAAACTCCCTTTGAGGTGGACGCACTCACGGGTGTTGAACCCAGGTCAGTGGGTACTGACTTTGGCCATGTGGAACGCTTTCTTTCAGCTGACTGGGTTTTGGCTGGTCAGACAGCACTGCTGCACCGAGAGCTTCATGCTTCACTGATCTCTCGCTCTCCCTCTCTCTCCAACCCTCTCTAGCTCCCTCCCACCCACCCCAACACCCAACACCCAACACCCCTGCTCGGATCATGTGAGTGCAGTTCTGTTGTATCCCTGTTACAGACACTTGAAAAACCACTAGAGGAAGAAGGAGAAATACAGTGACAAAGACGGATTAGTAAGCAAGACTTTGAGTCATCCCGCTGATCACAATGACAAGGAGCACCACCATCTTGACTTGTCTGATCCGTATTTAAAACATTTAGTCATCAAACGGTGTTCTGCCAGAGATAACGCAGGGATGATGAAATTAGCTGAAAACAGGCCACTAATTCCTGGGAAACACGGGAGAAGAGAATAAAGGAGGGAGAAGATAGCGGAGCAGCGCGAGCAGAAGGCCAATCGGGAGCGCCAGCTGCCTGGCTCTTCTTGCCTCATTAGCGTTTACATTGATTCATGCAGCAGATGCTCTAAAGTGACTTGCAAGGCAGAACTCACTTTTACACACCAGGCGCTAGGTCCTCTGTGAGCGTAAGGCGCACCACCCAGAGCAACCCATCCCCTGCCCAGTAAAAACGGCAGCAGAGGCTTCCTGGCACCCAGCTATGAGCTCACTCCAACAGTCAGTGAGCCCACCTGCTGAACAGGCCAGGAGCCCCCACCCCTCTAACCCCCCAACCCCCCTCGTCCAAAACCTATCAGGACCACCTCAGAGGCCAGACCTGCAGAACATGTGCTGATCTTATCACAGAGAGAGAGAGCCTCATTTGGGCTGCCTAGGGCTCCTGTGCTCTGCGCCAGATCTCTGGACTTACATCAGTCCCCGGCCGCCTCACATGAGCCGAGAGAGCAGGGCCTGGAACATTTCAGCAATTACGGCACCGGAGGCCCAAGACTGGTAGTTCATCTTGTGCACAGACACATACACACACACACGTGCAAACACACATGGATATTATCTGCACAACGTGCATTCAGCCGTATTCTTTACCCTACACTTTAACGCAATGAGCAATGAAAATATACACACACATACAGACACTGGCACAGGCGCACGCACGCGGGCATACATGCATGCAAGCAGGCTATGTTAATAATTAGAGTGAAGACCAAAGGAACGGGAGGAAATGGTAGTGAAGGTGCCGAAGTTGCTTGTTAACTGTCGGAGGCTGTCTATGAAAAACGCATGACCATTAAAATGACCTCTCCTCAACGACCGTTACCTGACCAGAATATTAACACGCTGGTTGACCTCTGACCCTGTTAACACCGCAATGTCACCACTTGACCCCAGGAAGATCATTCCAAAGATCATTCTGAGGTCATCTGATTGTCATTTTTCCATTTCCAGGGACAACCTGGAAGATATAAATACCATGTGGTAAAACAGGTCTTTAATTAAATATGAGGTAATACAACCACCAGCTCAGAAACTGGAGCATCTGTTATTGCGCAGTCATGATCATTACAGCAATGTGGCTAATAGCCATTCCATCCTCACTGCAACTCAACACCACTATTATGACAGGGACTTAGTGAGTGTCATGTATAGTGTTTCAAATGCAACATGGGTTTCCTGGAAGAAACTGGTGGTAAGGGTGGTGGTGGTGGTGGAGGGCGAAGGCCTGTAACGCCAATGCAGCCACTGTGACTCCACAACGAGAAGCTGGGTGGGTGGGGGGGGGGGGGGGGGGGGGGTTGTTGGACTGGGCTGAGCAACAACAAATCGAGACACTCACACAACCAACGCTGCGTGCTGAAAGGACCACATTGGATTCCTGCCCCCTTTTTCTGTAATAGTTTCCACATTTCACTCTCCCTTTTGAGGGGGTTGCGCTCTAAATAGCGTTAACTCGCAGGGAAGAAAAACAACAAACTGCTCACGCCGTACCCTGATGCAGAGGAGAGAACGACTGATAGAACATTCTAAACATTCTGCTGCCATCAGTTCCTTGTGTTCTTTGTATTTACTTCCCCTCTCATCTCACAGAATCGATAAAGAGGATCTTGGTGGCTTGGCAGCTGGTGCTTCGGTGCTTGTCTGCTGTAAGCTAACTACCATGGACAAATTCATCAGCTCTTCAAACAAGCCGTAATGCAATAAACACAACAGTTCTGGAAAAGATGGATAGCCATTTAGGTAATGAATGCAGAATAACAGGGACACAACAAATGGGGGAAAGACTGAGTAATGTATCTAAACAAAGTGAACCAAATGTTGGTGGCTGAGGGCAGGGTGTTACAAACCTAAACCAACAAGCCATCTGATAGACATCTACTCTTGTTCCCTCTTATCATAGGTACACATTAAAGCCTTATCTCATATGTCATTGGAATACTCCGCAGTTATCCTCTCTCTCTCTCTCTCTCTCTCTCTCTCTCTCTTTCTCATCATCTCTCTCACACACACACACTCACACACACACACAATGTTTCTGTGTTTGTTTCACTCTCTTCAGTGTCGCTTTGTCTGGCTTAATTGCATGCATTTCAGTCTGCATCTTTAAGTATCACATTCTTCCTACATCCCTCATGCAATATACCGTATACCCTCTAGAAGATGCTCTTATTGTTACTGTCCATGACACAATTCTCCACAAAATTCTGCACTTACACACCATACCATCATGATTCAGCTGACACATTAAAGTGTAAGACCCTTCCTTACCTTTTATCACCACCTCAGGGTCTGAATTTTTGCACATCAGACCGCTTAAGTTTATTTGCCCCACCTTACCTATACCCAAATCAAACGAAAAACACCCCACCTTGCAGGATGATAAAGCTAATAGCCTCTTCTCCTGGCCAAACAAAAACCAGAGAAGGGCAAAGCTCCTGAGTATAATCTGAGATTAGATGAGTGACCAGGAATTAAATCCACCAATAGTCTGTTTTTCGAAGGCCTGCCTGATGGTCAGTTTGACAGTTTTCCCATTTCTGAGATTGCAATAGTTACAGTAAATAAGAAATGCCATGAAAAGGGTGTAGTGTCATTGTACTAAGAAACACCTTGTGGACCAGTTGTATAATACAAGAAATAGACCACTCTAACCTGACAGGACAAAACTCACCAGACGGTACGACATTTGAAGAGTGTTTGCAGAGAAGCATTAAGAAGCATTGCGCTGCTCCATCACTAAATCAGCCAAGGTCAGTGTGTGTGTGTGTGTGTGTGTGTGTCAGCAAAAACTGACCACCTTTCTGACCTGGTGCACTTCCCAACTGCGTTGACCAATAAACTGCAAACACAAGCTAATGCTTTTAAAGGCACATATGCGAGTCAATGAAGTGCAGGACCACTGATCAGCTACAGCTGAACATTTAGTGTGCACATAAATACTGTTGAGTAAGACGGTAACCCTGACACCACTTAACCCCCCCCCCCCCCCCCCCCCGACCTTGACTGCTCTAGTGATGGAGCAGCACAGTAGCCTGCTGTCTTCACTAACAAAACTGTTTAAGAAGCATTTTGTGATGCTCTCTGCCTCTCACCAAGGACCACAAATTTAATCTGGAGGAATGTCTGGATTTAGTGACACGCTGGGCAATCACAATGCTGCATTGATTTAATATAAAGCATTCCTTTATTTATCTTGCTTTGACGGGCCAAGCTCAGGCCTTGTCCAATACTGACTGCCAGGCATAGCAAACATGTGAGTAACATTTTGTCTGTGTCTGATAAGACAGCACCTCTCTGTCCTTTGATACTGATAATGTGTTTTTGATGTGAGGTTCAGTGAGTCTTTAAAACAAGGGAAAACGAATTAATGACTCCTGATGATTGATAGACATCTACTTTGTATTTATATAACATGAGAGAACTTAACAACAAACTGAATCTATCATCATTACTCTTGAGTTTGGAACCTGTATCCATAATCAGCTCAGTCTTGTAAAAAATGACAGTCACTAATACTGTTGTATTTAACAGCATGCGTGAATATGGACCTAAATAACTGAAACATAGGGCATTGGGCAATATTGTGAAAAAGAAGTAGCCTACATTAGAATACTTTCGTGTTTAGCTGAATCCCTCTTTTAGGGGGAGCTACAACACGCACCAAACGGTAATGTATTCGCTACAGAAAAGCAAGATGTGTATAATTAGCGATAGGCCTCCTCCTTCAGGCGATGGCTGCAACCAATCAGCAATAAAAGACACACACAAAGAACATTGTCTGCTTACATTACTAGTCAAATTTCAAGTCTGAAATAGGCTACAAATTAGCAGATATTGTCAGTGTACTTGACGTATATTTTCAAGAAAACATCTCACAGACTACCATCACAATGAATTTCAGGATCAAAATTAAGACAAATGTTGTTGAGAACATTACAACAATAAATGTGAATATGATGGAACTGGTCGTGGTTATCAGGATAAAAAATTGCCTATCCAATAGTCTACTCAGTTTCTTGGCCGACTGTAGGAGTGCTGATAGTATCATTAACGATGCGCCTCCGGGTACAAAGTCTCGTGTTGGACATGTTCACCACACATCTGTCTTATTAGCATTAGACTATCTGCCAATCCTCCAAAAGAACATCTAGGCCTACTCCTCATATAAAATATGTTCGGAAAAGGTTATGACCATAGACTACACATAACAAAACACGCCTGTTGCCAAAGAATCACATTTGTTTTGTTTACTGTACATAAAACATGTACACGACAGCCCAGCTCTCAGCTCATTGTTCGGTCCTCTCAGGTAATTCGTTGCCTCGTCCTAATTCTGATAGCCCTGGGGCAAAGTAGTCTACAACTGCACAACAATCGGTTATTTCCATGGCTTATAACGTGGGCCTTCTCCATTTCTGACAATTAAATGACTGTCACAGAGAAATAGTGCCAGATGATGGTAAAACATGTTCTGCCTCTTTAAGGCATGCAGCCTTTTAAACCCGGCGGATAACGCACCTGCGTGGCAAAATCAACCTGTAAAAGCATTTCCACCACATAATTAATAATCGATAGATTGTTACGTATTAACTTGGTGTTGAACTAAATACCACAGTCGAATATGTGTTGTACACGCGCTACAAATGTAGCCTACAGATAGCCTTCCATGCGCAATAACGGGATAAGACTATAGACGTTTGGATGTAGCCTAATGCATTCTATTTTATTGCTATTATGTCATCCGACTGTGTTGATACAATTACACCATATTTCTGTCTTATTGGACACCTACATCAGAAACTCACAGCCTACCCTTCAGTTGGTTTTCAGGTCCAGCCTCAAAATAACGGCAAGCAATCGGGGATATCCTTAATCACGCATTATTCCAGGCTTCTCTCCGTCTCCGTTTCATGCATCCGCGCAGCACCACCAATTGCTCGTTTTCCCTCAAGTCTGCGACACCGCGACAGTTTCTGACTGTGCACAGAAAATACACGTTGACGTCCAGGCCAGACCACTGTGCACCAAGCAGTGGATATAGGGTACAACGCATATGATTGCTGACAAAAGCGGGGCTGATGGACACTACGGCTAAATAGTCCCGATGCTGCTGCAAGGAAACTCGCTCTTCCACCCCCTGAAGAAGGATGTAGTCCTGTGACAGCGAGGCTGCGCGCGCAGCCTTCTGGCTCTGCAACCCGTAGTCCTCCCCCGACTACTGAACGCGCGAGCGTGCGAGCGTGGACGCACGCGTCGAAAGGTAAATCCTTGGTCAAATCCATGCAATGCACTTGTCATGACCGCATGCGAACCCATCGGGCACTTATTAAAAACAATAAAGATAATCTTAATAATAAACAGGCAAATAGAAAAACAGGCCTATTACCAGACGCCAATTGCGAATTTGTAAACAATAATAATAATAATAATAATAATAATAATAATAATAATAAAAGAATCCGAGATTGTGGGTACACGACAGCAGCTGAGCCCTGTGAGGGAAACCTAGCAGTTAGTACAACTGACATCTCCGCCACCCCCTGCTTGTCACTGTGACAAATGGCAACATGAATACCAATACCTTCTGTGGTAGCCTACTTTCCGAACAGAGAGAGGAGACCCAGGTGTTACTAGGGGAACACAACAGCGCCGAGCAGCAACTCGTCATTCAACAAATGGACAGTGGCCTAAGAGTATATCAAATATTTTTCATGGATGTAGTAGTCTATTTCACACTCGTTATGGTCTATGCATTGGCATTGGCAAGGTCTAACTAGAAATATTAACCAAACAAGTAACCAGAGAAATGGCTAATAAATCCACATCAAAGTGTGCAATAGACTTTGGTGAAAGCAAGGCACCTGCAGTGGTGAGGGAGAAAGAGGTGATGGGGGGGGGGGGGGGGCTGGACTGAGGTGTGTGGTGGTGACAGCACTTGGGGGGGGGGAGGCCCCAGGGGGCTCCCTATCACTGCCAGGCAGCCTGCGGCCATGCCTCCAGGCTGAGAGGCTTTACCATTGTTCTGCTGAGAGGGGGGATGCTGTTTAATAGAGTTT
This sequence comes from Alosa sapidissima, assembly GCF_018492685.1. NCBI lineage: Eukaryota > Metazoa > Chordata > Actinopteri > Clupeiformes > Clupeidae > Alosa > Alosa sapidissima. Next base: position 20,440,118 of record NC_055968.1, on the reverse strand, counting down.
AATGAGTTGCGCTGTGCATGTGCAACATCCCAGCCTGTTTGGAAAATGCTGTGTGACTTGAGCTATCCCTCTCGATCTTGATCACCAGCCAGCCTTCAGTTATAGCTACTGGTCCTCAGCTTATCGGCACATGGTGGAACTCAGAATGGACCAGTTACCAGTCTTTTTATTTACCCTGAGCCTCTGCTACTGTGTCCTTTTCTGGACCGATGCTTAAACAACATGATTTTGGACAGGACCCACCATGTCATGCAGACGTGTAATGAACAGCTGAAAAAGATTCAGTCACAGCTGGCATTGCTCTTTCCCTGTAATAAATATACTTTTAATTTCAGTTAAATACATTATATATAATTTTAAAAAAACATTTTGCATTGAAATTACCATAACATGAGGGATTTATTCTAACCTCGTTGAGTGTTACAGAAATCATTGTACAACAAACATTGTGAAAAACTGGCAGCTTAACAAGAAATACTGGACTATGGCAGTGAGACAAATTATGGAAGTCATGTCTTGTTGAAAGATAAGTCAATGTTAGCTGTGGCAGAACAATAGTCATTGTGTTATTGTTTCATATCTAAATAAATCATTTTTGATTAAAGAAACATACAAGGGAGGAGTTGCTAATTTCACTGCAATTTTTTGAAAAACATTTTTCTTTAAGTGACAAAAATGAACGCTAAGGCTTAAATGGAGAGCAAGAGATAGATAGATAGATAGATAGATAGAGAAAGAGAGAGACTGGATTGATGATATCCCACTGATGTTACACAGCAAAGCCACGGGATGTTGAATGAGGAGTCAGGCTTGAGTAAATCTGAATTTAGGTCACCCCGACCCCCCTATACTCAACTCCACCCCACCCCCTTCACAACATATCCTCCCCCTCCATCAAAGATGAATTCAGACATCACGCAACCCCAAGCAGCCCTCTGTGTTTGAGCCGGGCTGCCTGCAGTCACCTGGTAAATGACAGTGTGTGTCCTGGAGTACTGCCTGGAGACAGGGTTGATATGTTGCATAGACTACTGGCAATGTGTGTGTCTCACACACAGGGAATGTAATACATGTGTGTGCATGAATTCATTGTTCATTACCTTGACAAATCACTTCACTGCTGACATTTACCTGATTTTTTAAAAACATAATATTTTGTCAACATATTGGTACCTGAACTCGATGTGTACTCTATAGACCCTTTCAACAATAAAAACAAAAACGTTCTATTTGGTTCCCAAACTACTTCCTCTGCATTAAGATAAAATATGGAATGTTAAAACGGAAGCCTTGTGGGGCCAACTATGATGCTGATAATGGAACTCTCTTGAAAGGGTCTATAAGAGGTGTTATTACAGTCTGCATTTACCATTTTACCATTGTGCCTTTAAAGGGACTCACCAACGTTTGGGGAAATAAGCTTTCCCCAAAAATTGGCGTGTCCCTTTAAATTATAGCAAATAATACAATAATAAAACATATTTTTTCTACTTAAACAGGCTAGTTCAACAGCATATAAGGCAACCTGATGAACACTGTTGAAGTCATACGTTTGCAATCTTCAGTTTACAATATTGTTTTGCAAGTGATAGGCTAACTCAGAGAATTGTTTTGAATGACTGTGACTGTTTGTGTGTCTTATAGGGTGAATTCCCTCTCCACTGATAACGCATTGGCAGTAAGTACAAAGCATGTCTGTACACAATGAAATGAAAGCTTGGCTGCATAGTCAGTTGAGGGTTATCACCCTTTGAATTCTGCAGAGGAAGATTCTGGCTTCCGCTTCCACCACTGGTTGGCACCGTCTCAAGGAAACAGTAGGGGCCAATGATGTGATGTTCCAGAAGAGCGACATTATCTCAGACAGCCATGTGATCATTAAATTGCATTATCGTTGTGATAGAATACAGATTTTCAAGAAAACCAATGTGTTAATAATATCTTAAGCCGTTTATTGTATGCATTGTATTCTGCATGATTTAACCAAAATTATTGTTTCAAGTTTTCATCGTTGCAGATTTCCTCTGTATAAAAAAATCTAGGGAAGCAAGAGGTCTGACAAGTTCCTCTCAAAACATGCCATGAGCCAAGCTCTGCAACAGTCTGTGATAAGATTACACAACAAACAGAGCCTTCGCTCAGAAATGAAATCAAATACTTGGGTTTACTTTGGTTACCTAAGCCAACATACATATGTACAAAAAAGATAATGTATTGTTTAATCAAGGCAAAGAAAAACTCAGAGTATATGTTTTGTCAGTTATTTATATATCCAATTACCTTTGTACATTTTATGAATGTGCAACAGAATGGCAGGTTTGTGGACCAGCTAATCTTCTTCCCTGTGATTTACCAGACTTTAGGGCTTGTTTTGCACCAAGGTGGTGGTCATACAGACTCAGCTTCATTCTGAAACATTCAGATAATGAGCTGATAAGTGGTTAATGATGAACATTATCAATAACTTTTGCAAATAGTTCTTCCTCTGACCCTGAAAGGGTAGGAGAGGTTTGTTCTGGTCAAACAATAACCCCATATGCTACAGAAATGGATGAAACTAAATGAGACCGACCCATTTTTTTCAGATTCAATATGGTGGAATACATGTAAGGGCAGTCATGACATGCTGTTATGACAATAGCATCAGAACGGCATGCACCACATCATGTTCAACTGAGTTCAACTCTTGTTTCCTGCGTTACCATGCTTCATATTGTCATCCGGCCTTCAGCATTTCTAGTCTGATCAGTCTTTGAAGCTCGTCCATAAAGGATGTCGGCTACAAAATGGCATTGCCAGGGCTGTGTTTATGAGACGCGTGAGGGGGAAGATGGACGCAGTACTGCAGCACAGTCACAGCACGAGCAGACAGGCTCCCCACTGTGCCAGTGATTGATCTTCCTCCCCAAGCCTCCCATGAGGAGGAGAGTGAGGGGGAGGATGGTGGATGGAGGAGCAAAGGGAAGATGTGAGGAAAGATGGTGGTGGTGGGGGGGGTGCTTCACTGCACTTCTGTTTGGTGTTGCTGAGGTGTATGGGGCTTTGTGTGGAATTGTCCCACACAAACAGAAAGGTGAAATGGATATGGTGATAAAAACAAGTTAGAACATGGGGGGGGGATCAAACACAATTCTGTGCACATACATTGCATGTCAACATAGAGATACCGAATTTGTTATACCTAGTTGGCTACATTTATTCTGTTGACTGTTGAGCAGCTGAAATCCTATACCGGGCAGGAAAGGGACCATATTTCATTCTCAAAACTCTAGCAACTGGTCTCCTCAGTTTCTAGACAATTACAGAATGTTGTTAAATTAAGAGGTGAAGAAAATGCCCCTGTCTCAACTTTTTTTGAGACGTGTTGCTGGCATTAAATTCAAAATGAATTTCTATATACATATTTTTTCCAAAAAAATACAATACAATTTCTCTCCTTCAGTTGATATGTTGTCTTTGAACCACTCTTATAGGGTTGACATGATTTGTAAATCATAGCATCATTTTTTAATTTACATTTTACAAACGTCCCAACTTTTTTGGAATTTGGGTTGTAGGCTACATAGTAGTTTACTGCAGTAGGGATGTAAGGGATCACACAAACCCCATGACCTAAATATAACTTAAAAATGTGGATGGTGGTCAGAAAGAATGAAAAGGATAGAGGCTATTATATAATTTCCAAGAACCATAATGTTTAAGAATGTGATATTAACATTCTTTGTATAGCCTAAGGAATGGTTTTCACCTGTTCCGATAGCCTATAACCTATAATTGATATACACAAATGTCAGCATTTTAATATATTTATTTAAACCCTTTTGATTAATATCATGATGTGATCCACTGGTGGGCCTAAACCTTTTTCTGTGACTGCTCAATGCTGCACCATTTAGCAATTCAGGAGAGCAGCCTGAGCCAAAGGGTCTGAACAAAGATTCGTGATTAGCCTACTGCTCCGCTTTCACCCTCTCTGATCTGAAGTTAGCTTAAACTGTTTGGTCTTTTCCAGTCTAATGTTATGTCTGTGGACAGAAGGCTACACATAAATTCAAATATTCTTACAATGTATCTATAGCAGGGCTTTTACAGAAAATAATGCAAGACGATTCTTCTTTAAAAGCCAGATGGCGCCATCTGCTGGATTGTTTTAGTAGGCTACACACGATAAGGACAGAATAAAAGATCAGGATGCTAGGCCAGTGTAGATGTATGGCTAGGCGTTGCCCTAAGGTCTACGTTCCCTTGCATTAATTCTTTCTTTTGGGCGAAAATCAGGTAGGTTACGGCATGCTGTTGGAGGTGCAAACAAATGCTGCATCGCATCAGATCCAGACCCGGCGGCAGACACAAATTAACGGACGGGCATTACACCTTTCCAGGGGGGGGGCACGGGAACTTAAATTGATCACGGTAGTTTAAGCTTACACTTGACTTGACAAAACATTCTAATATGAAAATATAGATGCAATTGTTGTAAAATGGTGCAGCTCATTTAAGAGAGCCCCGTGCGCAGGGATGGAGAGAGAGAAAGCGAGAGGGGATATGCGTGTTAGAACTGAGATGCGTGTGGAAAAAGTAGACGTGCTGTTGAGACTGGTGTTAGTCATATTCAAAATAATGCAAAAATAAATCCGCAGATAAAACCAAAATCCTCGTTCATTTGCTAACCACTTTCAGATAGAGTGTTAGGGAGTTAGCCCCGAAGTTAAGGATAACTTCGGACCTGGAGTGGTAACAAGCTCCCAGTTCTCCGACTAGGTCAGAAGAAAAAACAGTAAAGGTTAACGCTATCAAACAAACCCATAAACTACTAGGCCTACTTCTACTAACTACGATATGAGATAGGCCTATGGCCTACCTGCGAGCCGATAAGCCATATTTGTCATCGGATGACAGGGGTTAGTGCAGAAGTGAAGTAGCCTAGACTGCGCCACGTAACCTCCTCTCCATTTAGGTGATGGGCTTACCTAATGTTCCTGATTGATTAGCTATACAGATTTTACAAGTTTTATTTGCTACTTGCTAGATTGACAAACGTAGGCTATATTATAGGCCTACATTTAATAAGTGATTGGGGTTGGTTGGTGCAGCCAAGCTCGTCCAGGGCGGGCACAGATGACTTCCAGGACGGGCCTGGCCCCTCAAAGCCCCCCCCCCCCCCCCATGACGCCGGGAATGATCAGATCACAAGGAGCTGGCTCAAGGGTTCTAAAAGTATTTTATCGTGAAAAGAACCATTTTTATTACCCATGTGTAGGCTATTCACGTCTGGCTCCTTGGCTATTTTGGTATCTATAACGAGCTATTTGACGTCTTTAGAATTCTAAGGGCTGAGCTACACCAGGCGCGTAACTGAAGCGTTCCGTTCGTGTTGTGTCTGCTGCAACTTGATTATAATCAATGGAAGTAGCTACACCAGACGTGACAGTGGGGCGTACGTTCGAAAAAAAAAATAGACCCTTCATCTAAAATGGATTTTACCATAACGGAACGCTTCAGTTATGCACCTGGTGTAGCTCATACCTAATGTTGAGTTACTCCAGTCTCGATATTTTTGACGTTAAGCACTTGCCTATCCAAAGTAAGGTAGGCTACCTGTTTCTAAGTTAATGGTCAAATCAACCAAAACTCATAGGTTGGGCTGAGGCCTCACCTGCACAGATTTGGAAAAACTTGCTTTGCTTACTTTGCTTATTTAGATTTAGCAATATTGTGGAGAGTGTAGGCCTACAGAGAAACCGTGTAGGCCTACCAAACGTTTATTTGAGATTACTTTATCATGTTCATAAGTCCACAACATCTAAGATAAGCTAAATCACAAACCTGCAGTCCTCATCAGTGTGATAGGCCCTTCAGCCGTGGGGTGGGAATTAAGGAGTCATCGACCCCCTCCCCCCTCCGCGCGGTATTTGGAAAGTTTCATGGCGTTGTAGATAGCAAGTTAGACAGCTGCTAGCATAAAAACATCAGATAGTAGATAACTGGCACCGACGTGTTTTAACAAATGTCAAACTTTATTTTACTGCACCTTTGTCACTAGCGTTGTTCAAGATGAAAGTTGAGTGTGGTCAGAGCAGTGACGGAACACGTTTTATTTGCCCTGGTGAAGGAGGGGTCGACTGTGCTGAAAATGCTGAAGGAAACGAAGAAGGAATGTCAGAAATTATTGTCCAACTTGACGACGAACTACCTCCCTCAAGCCCAGAAACTTTCTCTAGTCCAGAAACCGACATATTTTTATTTGCGCCTGTTTCAGATTTTGAAGAGGACGGAGCTAACTGCGATTCGGATTCTTCCAGTGTCCCAGCTGGTAACGTTAAACAACAGTCGTCGATTAACTTGAACGTTAGGAAGATCAAGTTGGAAGGATGTGAGTTATTTACACTAACTGACCAAAACTCTATTTCTATAATTCATAAGGCCTATGTATGTCAACATTTATTTAATTTGGCTAATTGATGATCACACTCAACCAGATGATTCTGCTGTTGCTATGCTCACACACTAGAATATCCAGCTACCCAACCTGGCTAGAATCAAGCATGCCTAGCCAGTCGGCTAACAGTTTTGCAGTTTGATAGATGCCTTATTGGTTGTTATTGTTGGCTTTTCGCGGGATTGGCTACTCTGGTCCTGTGCCTAGCCTACACAACTTATAGTTAGATGGCTATTTCTCCTTATGTTGTGCTGAGTAACGTGTGCTAGAGACATGGACTTGAAGTAAAGTGAGTATCATAGTCTGTGCTTGTGCTTCAGTCAATGAGACAATCGATCATGCAATAGGCCTCACATCATTGTATTGTTTGGTACTATCACACAACCTGCAGCTTTCCTTTTTATGTAACAGGTGCGGAGAAAAATGGGGTCGTTCCCAGGAGGACTGATCGAAAACCAAGGCGTAAGAAAACAAGCAGTCCTGTACCCAAGCACAATAGTTCACTGTCCACAAATGGCCAGGTATTTCCCCCCTAAGAGACTTTTGAGCACCAAAATCTAGATTATATCTGACCTTTGGTTCCAGTATTATATTGAACCAAAAAAAGAAGTGTCTGACCTCCTTGTAATGTCACAGCCAAAGCGACGAGGGACAAAGAAGTCACTGGTAAAGATTCAACCATGTAAATCGGGCCAGGCTGAGCAAGACCGTATGTCGGGGGAGACAGCAGGCTGGATCCCAGCTCCCTACACCAAGCAAGAAACTGCCATCAGCCCACAAGCAGCCATGGAGCCACCAGGCTTCCCATCTCTTCAAGGAAAGGTTAGTGTTAGCGATGACACACCCTGTTGCTTCTAAAAAGGTGGTGATTGTTGCTGGTATATTTGATTACCCTTACAGCCGAGTGAAATTGTGATAAGGGGTTGTTACACTCATAGATGGTTTGTTAGGAGAAGAGTCCATCATTCACCTTATTCAACCGGCGGCTAGAGCGAGGCTACAGGGTACACTTGCCATTACACCTAAGTCCAGCAGATTGTGGAGATAATGCACTCCGTTTGCAAACTGGCAACAAAACTCACTAAAGAAGAAGAAGAATAACAGGCCAGCGAACCCTTCTTTTTCGGTGAGCTTTGTTTTTGGCAATTTGCAAACAGAGTGCATTACCACCATCTGCTGCACTGAGGTGTAATGGCAAATGTACCCTGTAGCCTCGTTCTGGCCGCCAGATGGATAAGGTGAATTATAATGAAAAGGACCATTGTGGACTACAGGCATTATGTTGTATTAATATAAGGAATAATGAAGCACACTGTTCTTAGTCTTGTTCTTTTCATGTTTCTTGGAACTCTCTTTTTGCACAGATGGAGGAACCATTCTGTGAAAAGAAGGACAACATTTTGCTGGAAGTGTTGAAATATTGCCAGGTATGATGTTTGACTGTTTTTCAGTTAACACCTTGATACAGATGTGATGTTAGCAAGTACTTTGGACAGATCCTCATCTATAACTTCTGCTTTGCATTATTTCACTGTTTGGCACTATAGTTAAATGCAAGTGTGTGTTAACGAGTTGTTTAGTAAAATGTGATAATAAGGAAGGGCCAACTGATGTAGACTGTTTCTGTCTTTCTGCTAGACGTTGTGCACAGTTGTACAGAGGCTTGAACAGAAGATTGATAGCCTTCAAGCAGATTGCTCCCAGCTGTATCTCCACATCAACAGGGAAGACTCAAAGAAGGTACAAAGCAAATCCTTACATAGGCCTTACATATGTTCCCAGGTTGATTCCACATCATACAAACAGTATGATCTGTTTTGTACAAACATTGCATTTTGTGACATGTCATTAGCTTGGCATATTCTTTGCATTCCTGACTGAAGCAGAGCCCTTGCAGAAATGGGTCTTAATCAACAATTCATCCTGTTGGCTAAATGGTTGTCAAAGGTTGACATTTCTATGAAAAGTTTTAAATGGCCTAATCAATAAAATGTTGTAGCTTCTGTCTTTTGTAATCACATTGAAATGAAGTAATTACAAATCATCTCACTTTACAATAGAGATTTGGCTCAAAAGTGCATTGAACCAGATAATGCAAACGAAATGCACCTGGGTGAATCAAGGATGCATACATACTAACTGATGAGGAATGATTGGGTATTTCACTGCAGTAATGTTTTTGGTTTGAAAAAGAAATGGCATATTTCACCTTTATTGTAGATTTATCCATAATTAGCTCCGCTACTAAACACAACAAAACAACTTGAACAAAAATAAACATTTGTAGTCACTAAGGTGTGTTCTCCAGATACGTTGAGTGGAGCTCCTAGTTGACGAGTCTTGCTGTGAGTGCCAATTAAATACAACTAGAAAATGTAATTTCGAGGAAATTACCAGTGCATGAAAATATAAACATACTGTATATTAACATAAAATGCCAATCAAATCTTTTATTTGGAAACAGTTGGCAGGAGTCATAGTTGATAACAACTGACAGTTGAAATGGCTGAACAGTTAAATAGTTGAGTAGTTTAAATTATTTAATAGTGAATTATTGTAGTGAGGACATTTATTTTGAAACAGTTGGGCAGAGGAAATAGTAGTCTTAAAAGAGCCAGATTGTATGCTTAAAGCCTGAGACAAAGTATATAGTTTAAAAGTTGAATGTAGATAGTGTAATGGATGTTGATAGACAGAAAGTTGAATGGATGTTGATGGATAGTTTAATGGGTGGATGAGTGGATAGAAAGTTGGATGGAATGTGCCTTATATCCTTGCAGAATGGAGAGAGACAGAGAGTTGGCCTAGTTAAGCAGAAAGCAGTTGATACAGGTGCAATCAGTTTAACTGGCCCTTTGATGGGTCCTAGTTGAGCAGCTGGAAGTTGATACAGGTGCAAATCAAGTTAATTAGTCCATTGTGATGTCATAGTGCTAATATAAAGTCTATGGGGGAAAATAAGCTTGTTTTTTGTTAATATCTCAAAGTATAAAGTTTACAAAAGTGAAAAATACATTCCTCAAGTGTCCTTTTCAAGACCTACGTTACAAAGTTTGAACGAAGTTTCTACGTTAAACGGTTGAAGCTGAATTAGACGCAGAAATTTGGTGGGAAGAAGACTTCGGATAACAGAACAGTGCATTTTCATGCACTGTAATTATTGCTGAGTGGCAGCATCAGTGTGTGGCCCATAATGTGTCAACATTGCTGGGTCTTGGTAAACTATTTATAGTCAGTATTTCAGTCATTATAGTCCCTGTGTGGTCTGTGTCCATTAGATTCAGTGATGGAAAGCCTTGCATCTGTAATTGGGTGGAAGTTGTTACTGCAAAATCTATCTGCATATTATTTTCACTGTATATTACTATTTCACCAGTAAAGACATTGAGTGATATTTTTGTCTTTGATATGCTAGGTTTGTTTGTGTTAAAGTGTGTGTTCATGTGTGATTTTATCTGTGTTTTTGTCTTTGTCTTGTTTTGGGGAGTAGAATGTATTGAAATGCTACCCTTAAATATATAATTCATGTTTCCTGTAGTGTATCCAAGATATGAATAGGTTCCTGGAAGCAAACCTTATGTGTGCAATTTTTGTATTGTATACCAGGAATGGCATTCAGCAATTCAGAGACCTGTGTTTAAGGGTGCTGATCTACAGTTCCATGCTCCCACTCTCAGTCTAAGACCGCCAGACAAGGTATTCATATTTAAAGTTGTGTGGTACAACTAATATGTTATCTTTGCCTTCACAACTGTAGTGTCTTATCACATTTTTAATCAGGTGAATCGTCATATGGTGCAAGCATGCAGACACCAGTTAATTCCAGTCTTGCCTTTGTTCTTTAGCCACACGCTTCGTCATTTTTGGGGAGAGACGAGCCGCCTTGGGGATGTGTACAGCAAAACAAAGTAAACGCCCAGTGTCAACTTCCAAGCAACGGAAATACTTTTACATGTGGTCCAAACAGTCTTGACTCATCTCAACCTGAAGCCTACTTTGGGGAAGCCGACAAAGCTAGTGCAGGCAAAATTGCAGGAAGAGGAAGAGGCCAGGGTAGAGGTAGGCGTCAAGGTGCCAGCAGGAAGAAGGATCCAGCTCTTCAGAAAGTGCCTCCTCTAAGGGCCAACCAACCCAAACGCAGAGTGTCCTTGCCTGTCTCTGCTGATGAGGGACTGTGTGCCAGCAAAGTAGCCAAGATTCTCTCTGAGCTACAGGGGAGGCGATCGGCACCAGGGGGCTCGGTGGAGGAGTGCTGTGAGGCCACTAAAAACAACAGTGTCTCTAATGACAAAGAGCAACATGGTGAGCAGAATGTACTTTTTTTTATTATTCTTTTATATTATTATCACATTTATTGAAACTGAGCCAGAAACAAACATAGCAATTCTGTTTGGCCAGGTTTTTTTTTTTTTTAAACCAGAAAATGTATCTCAAACAGCCAGGTCTGTTATACAATGTGAATATAATAGCTGAACTTCATAGTTAAAGGTACACTATGCAGGTTTAGGTATTTTTGGCGACTGTAGAGCTCCCTCTAGAGTCGCAATATATTTACTCTGCTGTTATAGCAAACTTATCGTGACTTTTCCCCCTGTACACAATGAAAATGCTTTTGTTGTGGAGTTGAAGGATTAACAGGCAAAAAATATCACCAAAGAGTTATATCTACTGACAAGGTAATGTTTCACGACTCTTGCGAGATTTGTCGGGCCGCCGTTCTTGTAGTTGCATGGGTGGTTTTCTCGGTAGCGACTCGCTATGTATATGCTGTATAGCTATGCTAGGTGAATCTTGTATAGTGTACCTTTAAAGTGTCCAGGAGCTTTCACATTCATTTAAAAATAGAAAAAGTGTGAAGATTTTAGGAGTCAGAAATTGTATTTTGGCTGATTATGGTTATGGTTTGCAGTGATGATTGGAAGTGCCTTCAGGAAGGTGTGGATCCCATACTCTGTGTACATGGAGGCCTTTAAGCAGGATGAGCCTCAGAAGGCTGTTGTGCCAGTACTGCATGCAGTTTTTTCACAAAGTGTCCTTTGCTGTAGCGCTGTGGTCCCAAACCCTCAGAGAGGCATCCAGGAGCTCAGCCCAAACAAACTAGAGGCCATCCGAGGTACCGTATATATTTATACATTTTTATTTTACAGACTGCCTGCCTTTTTTTCCCCCTTAACAATGCCAATGCACTTACCTTTAGAGTTTAGCAATAACTGTTTATTTTAATGTTGAATTGTTGTACTTCTGTGATTCAAAATCAGTCCAAGTTGGCATATGCAAGCACTATGCACTTTTAGACTTACCACTTAGACTTATTGGTTAAAGAATCACAAAATCAATATTTGCACACAGAATGGCTGGCGGAGATGTACCCCAGACATGAGCTGGAGGTGAAGGGAAAAGCTTGGGCTGAATGTTTGGGTGTCCTGAACAGTATCACCAAAAAGTTGAAAACCGATACGACTCCAACCAAGACTGCCTCCTTTGAGTTGCCATGAAGTTAACCTGGTGGATATAATTATATTTTGATTGAACTTTTTGTGTTATGACACTTTCGTCTCAGGGTCAACAATTTCTGTTATGTTTTTGATGCTGCTAAACTAACTTTTTCATAGACTACTACACACATAACTAAACATTTTAAATGTGATGTGTGAAATGAAACACAAGTGAATGACTTTTAAGAATTCTATGTTTATCTTTTTGTATTGTCTTAAATACAGAAGACTCGCATGCAATTTACGTGTCTCTCACATCATTTCCTTCCACTTTCACTGTCTGATGTCAGTGCGACTTCTGAACATAATGCAACTTAAACCTTACAAATATTTTGGTCTATATTTTGGTCCTTAAAGAGTTTTGGTCTAAAACTAGTGAGCTACCTGCTTAAAAACACATGTAAAAGCCTTGCAACCTCCAACAACTTTTCTGATATTTTCGCAGTGTTCAGACCCGAACCACTGAACTACAACACACAGCTTGCATTAAGTATAGTTGTGTTTATCTGTCCTTCACATGACCACATTCCTTCAAATTTTATCTGAAGATGAGGCTAAGGCAGACTTTAAAAAATGGCATAATGTTTCGAATTAATTTAAAACCGACAAAGACAAAACTTTGTCAATATTTATTCAATATTATGTAAACAATTTCTGTATTAAAGGGATATTCCACCATTTGGGGAATTACACTCATTTTCCACCTCCCATTGAGAATGGCTGGATAAACTGGAGAAAGATAAAAATCAATTGTGTAAGTCAAGGGGAGGTGGAAAAGGAGTGTAGTTCCCCAAATGGGGAAATATCCCTGTGATCTGATTGGCAGTATTAGTAGTATGGGCATGTCAATGTAAATAAAAAATCCATATGAATTAACAAAATATATATATACAAGATGATCCATGTTTTACCAAAAAAAAACCGCATAATAATGAATTTAAATAGAATTTCTTTAAGGCATTACCTGTTATCCATGAAAGTGTTGCTCAAAAATACAAATGTTAGGTATGACCTATTCTCCAGGGAAAAAAAAAAAACTTATTTGAAGAAAAAAAAAAAACATTCTTTGATGGTTAACATGATTTTCTTTCTTCAATGAACTAGCATCCATGACTGTCATGATTCTTTTTTTTTTTTTTTACAAAATAAGATCTGTAACAGAACTATCATACAGTAAGAAAGCCTTAGATATCCCCATTATATTCACAGATTTCTCTGGTAATCTTGATGGGGTTCCAATACACTGAATGAGAATCACTGTAGTAACATTAAAACGGTTTGACTGGATCTCAGGCACAGTGTCTTTAGCACTTCTCCCAGTGAAATACACTGGTCAGGAGAGTCGCTGGTGCTTGTGCCTCTCCTCATGTTCCCTTCTTGCGGCCCTTGCCCATCTTGAGGTCATGTCTAAACTTGCGGATGGTGCTGTTGATGGCTCCCACACACACCTTCCAGTCCTGGCCATCCTCCTCCAACAGTAACCAGGGGAAACGTTCTTGTAGGTGTTCTGAGAATGCCCAAAAAAATGCAAAATGGGCAAACAAACAAACCGTAAAACAATCTTTTTTTGCGTAATTTAGTGTGTGGTGTAACATGCACAAAAAAGACACTGACACCTCTACTAAACACGCATCAAGTGGTAACTGCCACTAACCTCTGAGAGCAGATATTTTGTTGTAGTCCAGAGCTCGGATGCCACTCTCAGTGTTGCCATGGACATTGCTCACCACGAGCACCTCCTCAGGAAACATGTATTTGATGAGGACGCGTGCTGCTAGCTCAGGCCTGGTTCGCTGCAGGGCTGTGAACATGGCATACTGGGGTACCTTCACGTTCCGCAGAGGGTTCCCAAGATGCTCTAAAAAAATCCCTAATTTCATCAACCCAGAGATTCTCTGTATATGCACTCGACGTATGGATGTGCATAGAACGTGCTAAAGAACAGATAATCCGATTTAAACAAGATGGAACTTACCGTATACAGTGTCTGAGTAGGATGTCAGACTGTTTTCCTCCTCATTTTGTATATGTTTATTAACTCTCGCGTTGTCTTCCTCCTCACTGTCAGACAGCTCTACATCGATCTCTGCTGTGAACTCCTCTGCTGTGAACTCCTCTACTGTGAACTCCATCTCTGGAGTGTAATTCTCTACGGACTCCTCAATCTGTGCTACGTACTTCTCTGTGGGCTGGTCCTCCTCAGGGTCAGGATCTGCTTCTGGTTCCGGGATGGGTTCTGTGTGCGATGCCGAGATATGAAGAGTCTTCAGAGTTTCATCCTCCCTCTGTATTTTCAGCTGTTGATGAATGAAGAGACAACAGGCATCAGCCATCAGCTTGCAGGGCCATGTTTTCATATTGCCAGTTCTTGTTTTCTCATTGTGCTACCTACCCGTCGCCTCTTGGCCATCAGACGTAGGTACCTGGCAGTTGAGTTCATGACCGACATGCATTTTCTCCAGTCTTTGCCTTTCTCTTTGAGATCATACTCTGGGTACCTTCTGGCCAGCCATTCTGAGGACAAAATCACGGTGGTTATGAAATCATTATTAAAGGAGAAATCTGGTGAGTTTTCACATAGATACATTCTCGGGTTCACCAAGTACTGTCAGTACAAAAAAATGAATGAAAACAATTGGTTTTACCTAGCTCGAGTTGCTACAGCCAGCAGCTAATGCAGCCAGGCAGCTGCAGTGCTACATCTGGGGGCATGTCTGAGCTCCTATTTACATGCCCACATACATGTTTTCATACTGACTACTCGGTGACCTCAAAGTGAAGATCTATGTGAAAACTCGCGGGATTTCTCCTTTATGTCTCCTTCTCAGGTATTAACAGCTTATTTAGAAATTGATTTGCTTTCAAAGGCAATACTGACTGTTCATCTTCCCTTACCTCTGATGGCCCCAAGCTTATTTGGATCCAATTTCTTCAGGCCTCTGGTGGTGTCACCCAAAGTGTTGCTACAGCTCATCTCCTCGACGGAGAATACACAGCGAGTGAGGAATCGGACAGCCTTTCCAGGTTTGGACATCTTTTCTGCCTTCAGGAGGGCGCTCTGGCTAATGGACACATTCCTCTTCCTGCTGCCCAGCCAACCTGTAGTTTGCATTACCACATACATTTGAGAATATGGTATTCATTATTTGCAAACTGTGTCCTTAAGAGCAGGTCCCCCCACCAAAAAATAAATAAATAAAGGATTGAGGGCAATGCTGCCTTACTTTGCTGATTAGGTATGGCTTTTGATGTTCTACCTGAGGCAATATCTAATCTTTGACAAAAATGAAACAGAAATAAACCCCTTAAAATAACAACATTAACGATTTGAGTTGGCTGCCAACCGAAAACCAGAAACAAAACATGGCATATAAAATATCTAAGCCCTAAAGTTACAGGCGGAGTCAGCAATGTCAACATTGATGTGGGCAAAAATCAACTTTGATGTGGGCAAAGGAAAAACCACATAAGACCGACCAATGAAGCAGGTCTCTAGCACCTACACTGGTACAGAGAGACTGAGGACAACTTAGCTATTTTGTATAACAGCTGTAGTTATACAAGACACTGTGCCTGTAGCTGAAGTTGTTTCAGTATTTAAGTAGCAATGTCTACTTCTCGTAAGATTCTAGACCAGTATTGATGGCAGGACCTGTTTTAGGGCTGGCTCCATATGCTGTGTAAGATTGACTTTGAATCTTCTGGTCTACATCTTTGTTGAGGGGAGTCGGATGGTTTGAGAAGTTTGCTGCGCCAACGGTCTTAACCAGGGAATCATTCTGGCCCGGCGGGGCCAGGCTGGGTGGGCTGGGAAGTCTCTGGGTCGGGGCTGGAGAGAGAACTGGGGGCCTCTTCACCTCCACTGAGGGAGGGGGTGGAGGAGAGCACACGCGCACCAAATGTGGCATGGACAAGGCTAAGTCTGGGGCCAAAGACGTGTCCACACTTACAGCAGGAGGGTCTGTGTTCTTGGACAGAGATGGTGTTTTTGATGTAGCCTGTCAAACCATGAAAAACATGGTCACTTGTAAATAAAAGAAAATGAGCCTTATCACTGTATGAAACCTGTTCTTTGTTTGGGCCTTATTTACACCATGCAATAATGAACCATAATGTCTGTAAAACACTGTAAGACCATGGAAAGGTGGGTATGGCAGGATTTACCTTTTGGAACTGTTCTGGAGTCAGCTGGATTGGCTGAATATTTGTCACCTTGGCTTGTAGCTGTTCAAATTTCTCATCCAGTTTCTGGATGGCTCCGTACATAACCTGAGATGATGATGATAATAATAATTAAAAAAAAAATGATAAACATAACTATTTATATCTTGATTGTGTCCCTATATTAACATTATACCATACCTGGCAATATGCAAGGATTTCACCCAGGGTTCTTAGTTGATCAGTGCCAAAGGAGTCCTTTGAAATTGAGCTCTCCTCCTGATAAATGCAAAATGAGTCGGGTTTAATTAGATTAGATTCATTAGATTAGATTCAACTTTGTCATTGTGCAGAGTACAAGTACAGAGACAACAAAATGCAATTTGTGTCTAACCAGAAGTGCAAAAAAGCAGACAAGTGCTTACACTGTATGTGATATACAAAGTAGGTGGTGCATAGACAGGACAAAAAATATAGTGCAGTGTAGATAGTAGTATAAGTTGTTTTCAGAAGGTGGTTTAGAGTAGTATAAATTAAATATAAGTATGTGCAATGTATTATTTATTTATTTATTCAGTTCAGAACCTGTTACCACTCTACTCAACAGCACACTTGCCACATTTCTGTAGTGTGCCTTCAAGGTGTTCTTGAGAACTACAATGTTAAAACAATCCACCTGCCTCATGAAGTTGTTGGCTGTCATATTCAAGAGATGACTCCCCCTCTTGTTCCATCCTCTACAGAACACGCCAATGTAAAAACCATTGTGGGCGTTAAAATCAATGCCACATTTCAATATTCACATCCTCTTGTGTTCCTTTAATGCCACTCTTGCTACTTGTTATATGATTTAATTTTTTTTAATTCACATGATGCACTGTAGCATGACTTTGTGCCATACCATGCTGCTGGTTAATGGCACGGAGGCAGAGCCCTGCCCTCTTGTGTTCTGAGAGGTGCCGTTACTCCTCTGTCCGTCTGAGCTCCACCTCTTAGGTGTCTGTATGAGAGAAGTGGTGGGCTGTCTGCCAGTGTCCCTCTGCTGGCCTCCTTTATTGCAAATAGAAAATGGGAGAAAAAAAGCAAGAAAGATGTCTAAAGGAAATAATGTAGGCTATATTCTCTTGCCATTATGTCCTTTTATTGTCAATTATTTGCAGAGCTGGCATGTGCATTTGAAATAAATAGTTTTGAATATAGAGTTTATATGTATAATTTACCATGTAAAGAAATACAAAATATCTCAAGGAGGCTTACCGTCAATATTCAAAAGTGCTGCAGATGTATTTCCTGTCAGGGCTGAATCATCATCATCCTCACAACTGAGATGTTCTTCAATCATTACCTGATCATAATCTTCCTCAACCTTTATTTGCACACAACCTAAAGACAAATGAGTATGAATGACTGGACTGGACACGAATGCAATAATTCTGGCATGGGGAGTTCACGTTGATGGTTTCACCAAGCCTTGAGGCACACATGCTTGGCTAAAATAATGTGGCTGGTACAGGGCATACATGTAAAGGATAAACGCATTGTGCATGGAAAAATACGTCTCCTTTACATATTGTAGGCTATTAATTAAATAACAATTTCGTGGTTGTAAATTATACTGACGGAGCTTGAGGTATAGATGAGAGAGCCGTTTTGCGCGTATCGAATAGTGCACAACCGGCAGCAATGGTGGAACGCTACCACTCTGTCTTTTTAAGAGGAAAGTAGCCTAGTATTAGTACGCCTAGCAGGACAAAGACCGACAGATGGCTAGT
The DNA here is from genome assembly GCF_018492685.1 of Alosa sapidissima. Taxonomy (NCBI): domain Eukaryota; kingdom Metazoa; phylum Chordata; class Actinopteri; order Clupeiformes; family Clupeidae; genus Alosa; species Alosa sapidissima. The sequence goes on along the minus strand of NC_055968.1, from coordinate 20,422,251 downwards.
GCTTGACTCTTATAAACGTTTAGATAATTCGCCATAGCCTATTACTTTCATGCCTACTATTAAAATAGCGTTCCAAATTATTCTTGTTATGAAGAAAACTATTGTATTGGTCGAGAAATACACTTGGCACGCTATAGACCACCGCCTATTTTGATGTTGCCTATGTGTTATTGTATAACATTTGTGGTGGTATTACAGTCATCAAGAGTGGTTATCTACACATTTATATTGTGGAATTGTCCTTCTTCTGACGTTTTAAGAGGTAGACACAGAGTCAAGGTAAAGAACGCTATATCGGGTGATTGCTGGAAAACGTGGAACGTTATTTGTGACTATGGCTGATTTCACAACGCAAACGGGCACCCTGCATATCCTTAACATGGAGGCGAGCACACTACCATAGGGCTGGGTACAATGTCCTGTTGAGGAAATAAAACAGACAGTTGCATGTTAAGTTAACTGGCTACTTACTGTTTGCCGACATAGCTGCCAGAGAATTCCGCTGAAACCTTTCCCCAGTTGGCTCTGTCTGTCAACACACCCGTTCTGCAGGAACTGTATGTGAACGTAGCCTAATGTTAGGCTACATGTTACATTTTACACTGCTGCAGACGTCTTCGCAGTAGAACGGCCAACGATTGGTCGTTCACTGCTCGTCAACGTGGAACGTATGCGTTCATTTTCTGTAAACAGAATGGATCTAATGAAATGGATAGACGGGCAGAGACCTTTTGTTATGGGTGTGATTGCCACATGAATCTGACCATACTCTTAATACATTATTTGTAAAAGATTTATTGGTGACACATTTTTAAAAAAATCAGTGGCAGTAGAGGGTAGGATCCTACATAAAGAGATTGGACTAGCCTGGTTCTATTTTTACATTTCAATATCAGTTTCACATTTGACCTGATTTTTGGATTTTAAAAATGACTTAGGCTACCTGACACTTAAAGGAACCGTATGTAAGAAATGTATTTCAATTAATCATAAAATGGCCCTGGTATGTTACTAGACATTAAGAAATCATGTTCATTTCAAATACTTATATCACTGACAACAGCAGTCCAGCCAGGATATTGTCATTTTAAAAAGTGAAGTTGCAGCCCCCAACTGATGTTGATGTTGTGTTTTGTCATGTCATGTTGTGTTTTGGCCTGATGCGCCACCCTCCACCTATGTACTAATCACAAAGTCAGTAGTGTTTCGGCATCCGGGTTGGCAACCTCGAGTCAGGGGGGAGGGGGAGGGGATACACCACTCTACAGTAATTTGAAAGTGATTGCAGTACCAGTTTTGACCACAATCTTGTGTAAATAATGTAAATAATGTGTAAATAAAGACACAATGTTCACTTTGCGTATGACATTGTTACACCGTTCTGCCTTTAGGGCTGGTTGAGGAGACTGCAATCTCTAATGCATGACTTAAGGAAGAAGAAAGATTAATACAAGACATACTGCAAATCAGTGTCTATGACTGTCACATGGTATTGCCACCTAGTCTGATGGGTTTTCTGTGAGTTTTGCATTAGAGGACTGCCAGACAGATCTACAGAGTAAATGCAGGCTTTGCAGATTTGTCTGGTTTCACCCAGGTTATTTTCAAATGAGAAATACGATACATTTACCAAAAATGCCAATGCAATATACAAATTTGCCTTAAAAGCCCAATATATCATGTAACATTTCAGATGCATTTAAAATAAAATCATAAATGTGTTCCATATGGTCAATTTCTTATATCCTCCATAATTTTCCTTAGCGTAAATGTATTTTAATGAGCTAGGGTGATGCACATCCTTGACCGGCATGTAGGCTAGATATGCAGCAGTTATCAAAAACAATGCCTATGCAACTAAATATTAGATCAGTAATTTAAATGTCTTCAGTTTATGTCAAGGTTGAAGAGAAAAATCTCAACACTGCTATTTTTTGGATCAGATTAATATTCATTTTCTTTACTTCCTGTAAAAAAGTAATGCAGACATGATTTGGATTTGAATGTGTGATGTTCCATTACATTTGAAATATGGAAATAAAAGCTATAAAAATATAATACGCACTGCAATTTATTTGAACACAACTGTAATTCAAATAATAGAGGGCCAAGAGGGGAGCCTTCGGGGACTCTATGTGAAATAGAATACATGACACTTAAATGCATAAGTGACAAAAGCAACATAATATTCACAATTCAGTGTGAGATAAACCAACCCAACTCTAGACTGTCAGTCATGTCAAAAGCAGCACTGAGATCCAATAAAAACTGTGTAGAGATTAATGTGACAATATTAATCATATCTGCTGATTCAAAACTAGCTTGAAAAAGGTGTTTGGTGCTGGGTCAGGAGAGCAACTTGAAGATGTCAGGAGTGATATTATATTACTTTATTTAGGTTAGCTTTGTTTAGATCAAATGCTAAGAATTCAGCTAGTATTTGCATTTCTGTGAGGCAGGACATTAACCAAGGTCTAGGACACATTATTTATATTTTCTCTGTAATTGTATTACTTAAAATGTCACAAACTCATTTATCAGATGAGAAGAGGTCAGATGGGATATGAGGGATATATCTTAGATTGATAAATTAGCACAGACTGGTTGGTTTTCAAAGCAGTCACATTTATTGGCTCCTTCTATGCACATTTACTAAGCAGCCAGTCATGCTGGCAAATCATTGTTCAGAGATTTACAATGGGATTTTCACAATGTTTACTAAAAAATAAATACAAGACTTAAAGAGTTGCACAGCTCAAAAATATACAAAGGCTTGGAAGTAATGTAAACTTTGAAAACATTTTACAAAAGAAACACCTTTGCAACAATTTAGAAAGGTATTGTATTTACAAATCTGTACAAAAATACAAAACTGATGCTAATCTACTTGATTGAAGCTTACAGCCTGAAGGAGTTGCATCTAGTACCGAAACAGTTTTGTAACTCTCTTTTAAGCAGGCAATTTATTTGTTTATGATATTTTATTTGATCAAGTAACCTTAAAACATCTTTGCTTACACCTGTAGACAACTTAGACCCTTTGGTAAAAGTATGTGCTACTTGTGTCTCTTCCCTTGGAGCATGCTTAGTTCAGCTGTAAAGAAAATTCAAACAGTTTAAAATGGAAATCCTATATAAATAACTTTAGGTACAGCAAGAGACAAAATGAATACTTCACAAACTTCACTATATCAGTGCAAATGTCTAAGTTATACTTTAAATTCTTGGAATGATGGTAAAGAGAATTGTTGCCCTCTGTGTACCCTGTAAAAGGTAGATTTCGAAACATTTTTAACCTTTACAAAAGAGCTCATAAGCCATCTCAATGTAAACCAACAGTAGACCATCTCTCTCTTTGGGGAGTAGTAATATAGCAGATATGTGGTCAAAGGAGGCAGCCGCTATTGTTTTCCCTTTGTCGGTTTAGCTCATTTAAGGCCAGAATGACATTAACAGTTAAAAGCTTTGCCACTGCCATGTTAGCTTCGTGTCATGCAACAATGCAAGTAGAGAGGTATAGCTACAAAGATATTGTAAAGTAGTTTCACTCAGAGTGAAACCGTACTCTGTGTCTGTACCAGTGTTTCCTTAGCAAACAGAAAGCTGTATCTTTGTTGTGAGTCAATGGGATGGCAATTTGTTTTGTGTATGTGAAATGGGGGACCAGAAAATATTTTTTGCAAATTAAATGATTTTCAATGTTTGGCTAACACACACTATAGCTTATCGGTAATATGTCGTATCCCCCCCCCCCCCCTAGCGTTAGGAGGTTTTCATTGGTTAATCGTAAACCTCATTTATGTTCTAAGTAACCAGTGTCTACAGTTGATTAAACATGATTCAATGCTTGATGTGTCTGTTCAGCTCTTTTTTTGTTCAAAAATAAGAATAAGAATTTATTTAGAGTAAAACAATAATAAAATCTTTGCTGAAATGTATTGCGCTCCGTATTCTAAGCCATTATAGAGAATAGATACGCACCAATTACAGGACAATTATTTCAATTTCCAATTTTGAACCAAAGTTCCTTTCTTTCTTGATTCTAGTCTTTTAGTACCAAAAATAAATATATCTAAATGTAGTCATTTGCTGCATCAGAATGATAAAAATAATGGTTAGATTCCAAAACCTCAAGGTTTGGATATGAAACAAAAATATAGGGGTGTGGCATATGTTTAAGAAAATCTATGTATTTACACATTTTTGTCACAATTTAAAAACCTCAAAAACAAGAGACATGGAAAGTCTCTCACATGGAACACCACAATGAGACACTCACTCTTTCAAACATGACTTTGCACTCTGATTTGATCCTGGCAAAATAGGCTCAAGACTGTTCCATTTTCCTTAAAACAGCAATTAGCTGCACAAAGAACATCCTCTCATGAGCCATCCTCCAAATCAAAAACCATCCCTCTTGCTCCAACTCTACACTTTCCACTGCCCTCTCAACATTGCATACATACACCCATGATCACGTATACTACAGAACGCCTTTCGGCCACATCATCTAGCCATTCCATCTTGGCCTGTGTAAGGCCCAAGCTCTCTGACCCCTGCCTCTCGGCCACAGCTCAATCCATGTTCCCTTTGCCTTGTCGCCACCTCTGAAGTTTCCACCCGAACTAGCCATAAGAGATTTGATTAAGATTGTCAAGTAAGTTTGCTTAGATATGGCAAAAAACACTACCATACAGTTTGAAGAAAATGGATACAGTATACATCTACTCAACATACTGACGAGACAATTTCAAATGATGTTGACAATGTTAATTCACAAAATTTGAGTTTTTATGTATATATAGGTATATTTATATATTTTCCCATTTGCAAACTTTCTCTTATTTTGCTTTTTTTTTCAAATGCATGCGTATAATGAGAAGACAAGGGGGGTATTATGTAACGAAACACACTTCACCACATGCTGGTCAAAGTGTTCTGCTACCCAGCAATCTACTGGTTTCACAGGGCTTGTTTTTCCTATTCTAAATTGCACAGTGTTAATCCTGCTGTGTGTCTGTGTGAATGTGATGACTAAATTATTCACCTTTGAGTGAACAGCATAAAATCTCAAATCAACAGTATACATAATTGCAGAGGTATTCACAGAATACATTGGGTAACCATATTGTTTTAGAGTTTCCACAAAGCTATGATGGTGGTCATTTTTCAAGTGATCAACTGTTACTGTCACTACAACAGTCTATTTTTTTCTGAGTAGGTGGAAAAAAATGTGGAAAATACCATGAGCACAGTCAATGTGTTTCCTCTTGTGATTTGAAGATTTAGAAATACCAAACATTTAATTAAAATAGAAGAGCTGCGCTTTAAATAGCATGCCTCTTGCACTGAGGTTTATGTGACAGATCCCAGTATATTGAGTTCACATAATAACTACTGTAACACCTAAGGCAGGCATAGCTGGGTGTAATCACCATGTGCCACTGACAAAGAATTCACTGCCATTTTGAGCTTGTGTCATTAAAAACATATATGTATATAGCCTCTTTATATATATATGTATATAGATATAGATATTTATATCTCTACCTTTAAAATGTGGCATTAATTTCATATAAAACTCTATGAAGTGGTATTCTTGAGGAACTGAGAGAAGTGCAAAGGTGCCGTAGGTGACAAAGCACCTACCCTGCCAAGCTTCCAGCTGAAGGTTTTTCAGACCCGCCGTAAAAAGGCTGAACAGTCTTAAACACGTGTCATATCAGCCCAATCAATCCTAAGACCCACTATACAAAAGGCCACCATTAGATTGTCCCAAGTGTCACTTTGCAGTGACAAATTAGCATGTAGGAATTGATCATTCCCTTCTTGTAAAATTTTCTGGACCACTTGCTTTTCACAGTCATGTCCTATGCAGTACATTATGTTTGAATTTTTCATTTCATTTCACAATGCAATTTGTGTTTTCTCTGAAAAGTTACAAAGAAGGACTGCTTGGACATTTGTGGAATGATGCTCCTGTGCCCTTGTAAAGTATTCTGTCATAGTTCATCATCACTCTAAATTTGATAACCAGCTTTTGAAAGTCATTTCATGATGTAGTTCTCAAGGACTGCAGCATTTTAAAAATATTAATAATTAAAAATCATATTGGATTACTACAACATCACTAGAATAGGCTTTGTTTTTTTCCCCTAAAACCAGTTCACTCTTGTTGTGTGGTACAAAAAGGGTACAAACAAAGTTTTTTTTTTCTGTCCTTATTTTCTTCTCACAATTTTCAGTGACACACGCATCAAATTATCTTCGAACAATGCAACTGTCAGAGCATTAGCTCCGTCTGAAGGCTTTTCTCGTTTTTTTTGTCTCCTGTCATGCCTTCTTTTAAAAAATGTTTTTTTTTTTGTGTTAGTAGCCTTTACAGTGTTAAAGCGGAAGGTGCATACTCTAAGAGGAGCGGTCGTCGTGTGGACTCCCGTCGGAGTTCTCCGTCTCCCCCTCTGAGATTGCCTGCATGGGTGCCGTGTACAGCCGGCTGCGGGTACTGTACCGGCTGCTGTTTGCAGCAGGTGGTATTCTAGAGCGCCCCTGCCGTGAAGAGGCAGTGACAGGAAAGGCTTTCGGGGAAAAGCCCTCTGTGTTGGCTTTGGGGAAAGGGCTGGACAGCTGCTCGGATGTGCCTGGCGGGGACTGCTGATGCTGGGGAGAGCCGGGCTCGCTTAGCTGCTTGCCCCCCTCGGCGAACGAATCACCGGGAGACTTTGGCGCGATCGGGCTCTTCAGAATCTCTGTGGCCGACATGCGGTAGCTGGAATCGGACCGACTGCCTTTCTTCAGCAGCAGCAGCTTGAACTCCTCGTTGGAGGTGCTGGACTTTTTCGCGCTTCTGTATATCTGTCCTGGAGTTCTCTGAAGAGGACCCGTTGGTGTGGTAGGCGTGGTTGGTGTAACGGGCGTAGTTGGAGAGGTCATAGTGTTGTTGGGTGGAGTGGTGGCTGATGCACCACCCAACCTGTTCCGCCCTCCTAGGTCTCCAGAGTCCTTTCTCCCAAGCACTTTCCTTTTGGACCTAAACAAGATCAAATGTACAACTACATTAGTTCTATTGGCTTCACAGATGATACATAACAAGCTGACAATACTGCTGCAACAGACCACTAACCTGTGAATCATTGCAAAGAGATCCTCAGTTGTACGGCTCCGATTCGGTGACAGGAAGACACTGTCCTCGTCCGATCTACTGTCATCATTTAATGGAGATACTGCGGGATCGCTGGGTGTGGACTCTGAAAGGAAATGAACAACTGTTTCAATAATATGCACCTTGACACAAACACAAACACCTGAACACCAGATACCTGAAAATACTGAAAACTCACAATAACAGTGAATGTATTTCATTTATCAAAAGATGAAAAAAGTATAGTATAAAAGAGTACATTCTAAAACGGATAGTTCTTTGATTATGATTGGCTGAAATATATTTTCTGAAATTTTGCCAGATATATGTAGTTGCCGTTTTAGAAAAGCAATATACCACTGATTTTAGAACAGCTAAAGGGGGTTTTAGGCACTCCGCATGCACGGATAACGCCCCTTAGCTGTTCTAAAATCAGTTCTACGGGCTTACGTTCTACGTTCTACGTTCACAGGGCTTATTGCTAAATGATAATACTGTTGGAAAGAGTAAAACACCAAAATACCCTTGCTGAAGTAGTCCTCGTCTGGAGTGGAGCCATCCTCCCTGCTGTCCTGCGAGGCACTTCTGGTAGGAACACCTGATGTTTCATATTCCTCCTCTTGGTTACCAGCATCGCTGATTGAGTAAGCTTGCGATGTTTCTGATTGAGTTATTATATCAGGCACTTGGTCAAGACTTTCAGACCTCTTGGCTATTCCGTGCTGGGTCGGTGGAGACCCCGTCTTAGTCAGACACAACAACGTCGAGCTTTCCTCTTTTAGTTCCAATTTCAGTGCTTCATTCTGTTCCACGTCCATACTGCTCCCGGGGAAGAGAGGCTTTACGACCCTCAAGCCTTGCTTCTCTTCCTCAGAATCAGCAGTGCCCTCAGAGATCCCCTGACCTTCGGTCCCGCTCTCCAAGTGGTCATCTTCAGGCCCCGCTTGGTCTGGCTGGCCTCGGAAGGCTGTCATACTCCACAGGGGCATTGGTGCAAGCCTGTCGTGCCTGAATCTCACACCACTGTTACTTGCTACATCTTTTGCCACGGCTCTGTTGCCTGGAGTAAACAGTGATCCACAGTGCTCCTGAGCGTGGGGTTCCTGGGGTCTGTAAGGTGGAGGTTTCCGCGATTCTAAAGGCTTGGTGTTTGCCGGGGTGGTGCTGATGGTCACAGTGGGACACTTGGGCCGTGTGGCGGTGGCGAGCCTCTCGTAACTTCCTTCGCCGGACCTCCCGACAGACCGCAGCTGGACTGAACGAAGCACCGTGGGAGTGATGGCCATGGATGCGGCGCCGACAATAGCTTCGGCAGCGGCTGCAGAGGCTCTGGCCTCTGCTTTGGCTGCTGCAGCAGCTGCCGCCTTCTGCTTGTTCTGATGGAGGATGTGCATCTGGCTCCGGTGGGCTGAAGGCTTGTTAACGTTGTGAAGAGCACTTAGGTCAAGGTGAGTTGGAGGTATGACTGGCAGCTCTAGGTCCCTCTTGGATGATTGGTGCTGTTGTTGTTGTTGTTGTAGTTGTAAGGAAGAGAGAGAGGACTTTCTCTCGGGAACTTTTGGCTTCCTCTTGCCACTGCTCGGGGATAAGGGACTTGGGAAGAAAGCAGAGGGGAAGGTGGATGTCGGGGTTTCTGATTGGCTGGAATACCCACTGGAGGGTGAGGCGAGGCCAATCAGCTTCTCTGGCGAGGGAAGCTTGAACTCATTCTCCACTGAAGGCAGTGAGGGCGTGGTGGCTCGTGACCCCGACTGCGACGTCTGCGATTCAGAACTCTCTTGGGACTTGATGCACTCGATGACCGTTGTACCTGTAGCAGTGCTGGAGTTCGACAACGACCTGTAGGGATCGTTCGACTTCAGGTCATTGAGGAGCCAGAGATCCGCATACTCAGACTGCACGGCCCCTTCATCCTTGAAAGAGTGCGTCTCACCAGAAACAAACAACGTCACATCAGTCATCTCGCTGGTGCTCTCCACCCCCCAAGCTTCAAGCGTCTCCTCACTCTCAGGCGGTCCTGAGGAGCTGGCTAAGTCCAGCTGCAGCTTCCTCTCCCTGGAAGACATTGGCAGGGTCTGCCCACAGGTTATCTTTGGTTCGCTCTTGTTGTGAGGGCCTCCACCTCCAGCACCACTGATTTTCCTCAGGGACGTGCTGCGTTGGGGCGGAGCAGGCTTCGCCTTTGGTTTTCTCAGGGATAGACAGTGTCTCCCGAGGGTCATGTGACTTCTGTACTCCGCCTGACGCTGCTCTTGAGCTGCATAGTTATACGTGAAGCTTTTGCTACCTTTAAGACCACAGTCAAAGTGCATGGAGGTATAGTAGCCTTCGGTGTCCACCGAGTAGTGGGAGACGGTGTCAGCCTTATCAGACGGTGGCTTGTCCGTGAGGCTTTCAAAGGTGGCTATGCTGGCGAAGCTCGGGCACTCCAAGCTGCCCTCTTCTTCCCTTGAGTGTTCAGGGCTGAAGTCCTGATGGTAGGACGTGCTGTGCCGGTGGTGCGGGTAGCCCCACTCTCCCTCACTGGCCGTGCTGACCCCTGCGTCGTCCAGCATGTCCGTGGCTGTTGAGGTGAAAGAGCCCGTCCTGTGGCCCCTGAGGCCCTGCAGCCTGTCCGTCGGGTAAGGGTCTAGGATGAAACCGGCTGTGTCATCATTGGCATGCGAAACTGCATTAAGGGACAACTCCGAGTCACAGTGCGAGGAGCCGGTCAGTGGTGGGGAGGCTGCGGGGGGGATGGTCTCGGACGTCTGTGAGGGGCAGGTGGAGCTGCTGCCGCTCCAGTTACCACTCGAGGACTGGTGGTCCTCCTTGTGGTCCATCTGACTGGTCAGCACCCCGGCGTTGGACACCGAGTGGATGGGACTGCTGAAGGTGTCCGAGCTGGACGAGATCTCGCAGCTCCCCATGTCCACCTTCCGCGGGAGCCGCGAGCGCCCACGCTCCAGCCAGCCATGCTCGGGACTCCCCGCGTGCTGCTTGTACTTCAGGCTGCCGAGCTGATGTTCAGGAAGCGCCTGGTCATCCGTGCTCTCCTCCTCGTCCTTCAGGATGTGCTCCCCGGGAACTGGCAGGAAGTCCTCTGTCTCGAACGGCGAGAGCTCCTCTTCCTCCTCTTCCTCATCGTCCTCTTCACTCTCGTCGTGGTCCTCGTCCACCAGGTGCCTCCCGTCGCGGGGCAGGCTGCGGGAGCGCAGGCGGGCGCCCATGGAGGAGCTGTACATGGTGTCGGAGCTGTCGGGCAGAGAAGAGATGTTGCCCGTGGAGTGGGAGAGCGAGACGGTGGCGCCCTGGCCTCTCTGGGCTCGTATCCGCCTGCGCGAGGGGGCCGTGGCGGCGATGAGGATCTCCTCCGTCTGGCAGCCCGAGTCCTTGGTACTGAGGTGGCTGCTGAGCCTGTCGTCCTCCTGGCAGGCCTCGGGGTTCGCGTGCACAATCACCGTCCGCTCCCTCGCAACAGGAGACTCATCCGAGTCTGAAGAAACAAAGGTACATTATGTTAGTCAAAAGCAAATGGAGACTGACGATGTCAAAAGAGAACTAGATATCAAGGATTTCTCAATCCTTTACTGTGCTTTTAAGAAGGACAGTAGTATTGAATAAACACACATTTTTCTAATATTCCCTCCTTTCAGACAGACAGTAACTCTACACTATTCCCTATTGTCACTTTGTGATTCTTCAGATTTTTTAAATAATACTCATCAATGTAGTTGATTATATTGGGAAAAAAAGGAACCATGCACATGAGTAACGGTCTGCCGTACCTAGGTCCTGCTGTACACGCCTGGGAATTCCGGAGATGGTCTTCCGTCTCCTCAACTTCCTCCTCCGCTGAAGCACCGACTGGGAGTGAACGAGTGAGCAGCGCACACTGGCGTCTCTGTCAAAGCCGACCCCTGCAAAGGGAAGAGCGGGCATGTGAGAGGCTGTTGTGTGTGCCAGTGACTGTGCTCGTGTCCTTTCCTCTTAGCTTTCTCACACTCATGCCTCAGGGAGCTGCTTGGATGCTAATTTCGTCACTTGATCTGTGCCTGCATTAAAACACTTGCCGTCCGCTAGGCTACCACAGAATGGTTTACTTTTTAGTCTTTGTGGCAGCAAGCTACGCACGTTCTGGATTTAAAAAAATGAGTGTGCTTATCGGAGCATTTCGAAAGCATGCAATCTCCAGACTAGATCTTGATGGATATTTGTCATTATTGCTCCAAATGTTTAGGCATGCATGTACACTGATTTTATACATCACTACATTTACTGGCTTCAGATCTGTATATTGTTTGTGAATACAGGCATAGGACACATAATCACTTGGATTTGACATCAAAACACACTATGCCTTTGTATTGACAGTACATATAATACCAGACGTACAGAATGTAATGTCATGCAAGTTGATTGGGGTCACACATTTGAAACAAAAGCAAAACAAGTTGGGGTAGGGTATACAGACTAGTCAAATAAATAGCCTGCCGTTCCTACTACCACGCCCTAAGCCCACTTTGGCCATTCCCCCTTCTTTTGTCTTTTCACAGTTTCTCCCTCCCAGCACTGATTTGTTGTGCTGTTTACCCTCATCGCGCTTCATGAGTTATCATGTGATCGCTAGTTTGACTTTTCAGCATCACAGCAATTGCCGTACTTTCCCTGCAGCGTGCTGTTTCCGTCTGCCTTTACCCTGACTCCGATTCGGTTGGCCTGGTGATGTCCAGACCACCTCAACTCAATGCAGTGGACAGTAAATGAATTTGGCCAGGCTTTTTTCATCCCCCTAACGCGACTAATTGGCATGCATGGGGCACTGTCTAACCTCCTCTGCATTTCCCAGAACACATAAGCCATCCAAACAGCCAGGAAGGTGATGGTTTATGAACCGTAACTGGTGTGTTTTTTTACCTGATTCCCCTTCGACAATGTCTTGCAATGAGTTACACGTGGGTTTTGCAGTGGATTCACTTCATTTTAATGACAATGAACTCACATAGCTCAGGCCTGCGGTTAGATTCACATGCTAAGCTGGTTGTCTCATTAGCCATGATGATGTTAAGCCATTTGAAAGACTGTGGAAATTCAGCGATGACCTTTGTGAAAATGCCCCATCAAGCACTGAACAAAAAACAATGTGGGCACTATTAAAGCACTCTGCCAATGTTCATGTCCTATATGCAAATGACACATGAGGCTAGACTCTCTACAGCAGTATCTGTGGGTGAATTAGAGGGGAGGGGGGGGATGTGATGACACTAGTACAGCGACACAGTCAAATGGACACGTAAAACATGGCTCACTGAAGAAGGCTGATATCGCTGGGGGGGAGGAAGAGACGGACACCTCCTCTGAAAACAATACACACAATACACGATTCAACACACTTACACGGAGAGCCTGCTGCAAACTCTCACTTCAGTTCAAATTACAGCACACGGGATGCAGTGCGAGGCTGGTCTCCATGCCGCAGGATTACATGGCATTTATCAAACAAGTTATACTTCATTGTGACACAGTATTTCAGTATATCAGGTACGTTTTTGGCTTAAACACAAAATGATAGATAAATACTAATAGCCATCATCAGATTCATCACTTGACTAATCGGGGACATCCTTCTAAATAATGAATTTGTCCTTCGACAGGGCAAAAGTGTTGAGCAAATATTCTTTACAGACAGCAACTGACTACTATAACATTGAACGTTGTATGAAATCACACTGTATAATTTATCGATCAGTGTCTCTTTACACTTACATGTACTTTGGTCCAGAGATCAAACCAGAAGTGCTTACTATGCAATTGAAACGCAGGATAGACACAAGCGGAGAATGCTCCTGATGGGTTGTGGAACAACACTAATGATTCTAGAGTCAACGGGACAGCCCAGTTTATACAAAGCCATTCATGGGTGTTATCAACCATGGGCCAACACAGCCGTAAAACATCATAATGCTACAGTTACTTATGAATCACTGACTGTGTGTCAACACATCAAAGTCCTATTTCAACACTAACTACACAACCAGACCTGTGTTTATGTATTCATAGGATCATAAATATCTAAGCTAAGAAATTATTTTTCAATATGCCTAATTAATAATAGCATAGTGTATATACAAGTCCATTTATTCTCAGTCAGCTGGAGTTTTATCCAAAATGACAGAGAAATGGACTGCACTTTATCAGTCATTATCATACCAGACATTCCAGCGAGTGAGAGTCAATGACCCTGGCAATGCAAACACATTACTCCCCCAGCTGAACTGCAGGCGCAAACATTTATTTAAGGAAACTATGAGATACAAATGAACAGCAGGGTCTATTAAGCACCATCACATCCACACTGGCAGGTAGCCTACACACAGCACCGTCAGTTAGTGGCCAGCAGTAAAAGGATGAAAAAGCTTCGGCAATTTACCCGTAACGTTAATGGGCACGACGCACGAGGTGACCACTTGGGAATCGGTTTTCATCCTCTCCTCGGGCGTGGGCAGCGGCAGCGGGTGGGACCAGTTAGTCTGCTTGTCCAGCGTGGAGGGGACGTTAGGGATGGGGCACTTGGGCCGGTGGCCTAGAGCCACCACCTCTGAGTCGGGGTCAGTGGGTGGAGCAGCCTGGAAACACATGAGGACAATGGCGCGGTAAGGTCACAGCAGGGTTAGCTGGCAGGGTTAGATGAGGATACCACCAGAGAGACAGATAAACAAAGAGAGAGACAGAGAGAGAGAGGGATGGGATATTAGTGGCCACAAGGTGCGTAATGTCACTAACTGATGTGTGCTGGCTTCGGCAATGTTCTCAGTCTTTCATGTGAGAACGCTAGACTAAAAGCTTTCTCCAAAGGAGATTTCCATTGAAGTTCTCTTCCAGTCTAATACTAGGCTTACTCCATGTTTAGGAAACCGGCCCTGTGTCAGGGTGGATACATATTCTACCACACCTGACATAATGTTTTATTGAAGACAAGCACACATCACAGAATTTGAAACTAATTGGTTACACACAAGAAGCATGTCAAACAGTGAGGTGAGATTAAACACTCTGGGATGTATGAGTGAAACAGATAAAGATGAAGCAGAATTAGTGAAGCCGAGTATTGATCTAGGTTTGCCTGAAAGAAGTCCCACAGCAAGAAAACATTCAAAAGCAGTGCAACTAGAAAGACAAATAACCTTGTAGGGGTACATTTAAATTTAAACACAGCAACAACAGCCCTTTGGTGCACACGGCTTGAAATGGGGAGAGATAACATGCTGAGGATAATCAATGTCAAGCTATGAAAAGATATATGAATTACGTGAAAGTTATTAATTTTAGAGTTTGCATTCTTTGTAATAACAATAAGAAATAGAGGTCTGAAAAAGAACCGCATTGCCATGTATAGCTAAGAGTCTTGTATAATGCTAACTGAATAATTGATAATCATTTTAATTCTGTATATCCAAGAGGTCATTTCTAAAAGGAGGCTCATACAAATCAGTATGACTGGACTGTGTGTCAACCACCTGTTCACACCAGTCTATCATAAACAAAAACGAAAAACTTTAAATAACACTATCTCCATTTTCCTCACAATGAATAGTGTAAAAAAGACTGAAATCAGATACTCTGTGTGTGTGTGTGTGTGTGTGTGTGTGTGTGTGTGTGTGTGTGTGTGTATGTGTGAGTGAGAGAGAGAACAAGCAAACCCTGTACAGTCTGCTGCTGAGAGCAGTGAGAACATGACCGCAGTTATCAAGGCTTCTCTACCCTAAAAAAAACCCTTTAACCTGAGCAAGCAAACCAACCAACCACCCAAACAACAACACAGCAATCTCTGCAGCACAGCGTCCAGTGAGGAGCACAGGCTGAGAGCCACAGCTCCTTCTCCCTCCTGCATCATCCTCTGTCTGTCCCTCTTTTCTCCCCACTCCCTAATATAGTGATCTCCCAGCCAGAATAAACAGTCTGTCCCTACCCTTGCAGCACAGCGCAGCACAACAGGCCTTCTCCCTTTAACATGCAGGTTCAGTGGTGGACATGCCTGTCCTCCATGTCAGATCCCATCCCTCGGAGAGCAGAGCAGAGCAGAGAAGCAGAAACAGCCTTACCTTGCAGAATGTTTACAAAGTCATGTGCGTGCGAGCCGACAAGCTGAGAGCCACCAGTGTATGGCACCACCCCCCCCCCCCATGGTTAAGAGCTGGTCTTATTGAGAGCTGGTCCATCAGCTTTTGTGTGTTCTCCCCCCACTCTCACTCTCTCTCTCTCTCTCTCTCTCTCTCTCACTCTTTCTCTCTCTCTCTGTTTCTTTCTGTCTCTCTCAGTTTGTCTCTCTCACTCCTCCTACAGACTGGTGAGGGCCTCACAATAAACATTGGCCACGAAAGGAAACCGTTTCCAAGGCAACTTTCACCCCCACAAATTAAGGGGGGGGGAGATAAAAAGTTTTACTGGTGCAAAAAGGAAGAACAGAATCAAAGCGAGTGAGTGTACAGCTGATTTGTTTGTCAAACAAAAAAAAGCACTTTGGCTTGAAAAGAGTTGAGAGCGGCCATCAGACAGGGAGAGGGGAGGAAGAGGAGGGGTGTGAGAGAGAGATGCAGGCTGTCAGAGAGATCGAGGAGGGACAGGGAAAGAGCAAGAGGGAGAGAGAGAGAAAGTGAAGGAGAGGAGCGAGGAGAGGGGAGGGGAGGGGGGGAGACAGGGGTAGGGAGGAAAGAGAGGAGAGAGAGGGATAGTGAGAAGAGTGAGAGGAGTGAGAAGGGGAGAGAGTGAACCTAGTGTGTGTGTGTGTGTGTGTGTGTATGAGTGAGTGGAAGAGAGATAGAGAGAGAGACAGAGAAAGAGGGAGGGGGTGCAATGAAAAAGGCAAATGTATTGGTTTGGATCTAGTTTCTGGCCTCCATTCAAAGGCTATTTTCATTAGAAAAGGGAGAGGGGACCTCAGGGGTGAAGTGTAAAAGAATGTCATTCATGAAATCTGGCCAACAGAGAGGGGTGAGAGAGTGTGTGAGAGAAAGAGAGAGAGAGAGAGAGAAAGAGAGTGATAGAGAAAACGAGAGAGAAAGGACTCATGGGTAAATGAAGAGCACTACAGCTGCCCTCTCTCCCTGAGTCAGACGCACAGGCGGGGTCTGTGGGAAACCACAGCACACAGGCTTTATGGGTAATTACAGTGTGCTCTCTTACACACACACTCTCTCACACACACACTTACTCCACTCAGACACCAGCTTCACCCTGGAAACCCTGTCATTATGAGATCCCTGGCAACAGTTGCTCTCTCTCTCTCTTTTCCCTTCTCTCTGTCTCTCTCTCTCTTTCTCTCTCTCTCTCTTTCAGACAGAAACACACACACACATTCCACACATACTCTACTTAAAAGCTGACTCCTCTTAAACTTCCCGCTCACGACACACTGAAGGGTAGCAAGACATCAAATGTCTTTTCCAGAGTCTAAAATTACATTGCTACACCCAGCCAAATACTCCAGATTCAGAAGCACAACTCTTCAAGTTACAATGCATTTATGCAAGAAATACTGCATTATCATGATCTAAATTGTGATATTTTGTTCCAACATGCTGAGGAACATACAACACATACAGTGTGTATGCTGTCAAAGTTAACAGGAGAAACCTTCTTATTGTCAGGAGTAGCAAAGTGAAGCAACTCACTTTAATTGACATCCTAACGCTGTTGAGAGGAATACACAGCAGATAGCAAAGTAGAGAAGTAACATTCATTTAATGAGGCTGCTGCATAGAAGTGAGAAAATAAGAAGTGTTAAGGGATTAAAAAGGGGAGGATTGAACATTGAAAGTTAGTTATTAGTACACACAGTAGAAAACGCTGTGAGCAGAGACCGGAGTCGTGGGTGTGGTGGTGGACGTCATGGTGGGGGAAGGGGGGGGGGGGGGTTACAGTACCTTTCTCCAGGGAGAGAAGTGGCAGCACTCAGTGGGGGAGGATGAGCGGGCATTCTCAAACTACAAACACACAGGGGTACAAACACAAGGGCGGCAACAATGAATGGGGATCAGAACTAAACAAACAAGATGGACATACTCCTACTTACTGGGAAATTAAAAATGGAGGGAGGGGGGCAACACAGCGAGGAAAAACATGGTGGTCTAGGTATGGATTATCAGGGATTGACAGTGGGGAGGGGAGCTGGAAGATTAATGAACATAATGGAGTCCATCTCTGTGCTTACATGTCTCCATAAAGACATGTCCACTCCTAGAATAAGAATTAATTATAAGTTAGACAAAAAAAGACACAACGTTTGAACCTCTGCCTGGGATGTCTGTCACTGTGGAAGAAATACAATATTTTCCATGTTTTGCTGTGACAGAGATAGTTCATTACTTGAGGGTCTATTGAATGTTCAAATGTTTACAAATGAGACACCATGTCTTTAAATGCAGAGGAAGGTAAATGATCCTCCACCTAATTGGGGAAAACAGGACAATGAATCCCACAATGACGGCTGACTTGGTACATGACTCATGAATGATTTGGATAAATGAACCACAGGAGACACATATGACATGGCTGCTGTAGCTTAGTGTTTACCTGTCTCTGTATGGTCTGACTATCAGCTTCCCTAGCTGCTTCCTCTTGCAGCTTTAAACAGGAGAGATACAAAACAAAAGGTGTACATTTAGCTAACTGGTCATCTCACAGAAAGAGTGGAGAGAGAGAGAGACAGAGAGAGAGAGATAGAGAGAACACAGGTGACGTAGGTAGCATGCATAATCACAAAGAGAACATGGTTAATGTATTTCCAATCAATGTTGACATGGTGGAAATATATGTGATTTCACGCCTCAACAACTTCAAACTCGACTACCTATGTACATTTAAATGGATATTGTTACTACTGTACATAAAAAAACAAAAGGGATCCAACCAAAATGACAGAAGGAATAAAGAATACAGAATGTGTTCCATGCTCTATGGATGGACAGCAGTGGCCTATTTGAGACATTGTCCATCTCTGACCGCTGGGCACAATCTACCTCAAGAGATCCGATGGGCTGATTGATGCAGCATGCTAAAACACAGGTTGTGATGACAGCGGTGGAGAAACTCTTTTACCTGTGTCTGAGGTGCCTCTGTGTCTATGTCCCCCCCTGTCCTCTCCTACACAGAACCCATCCACACATAACAGGCATGCTGGTCAAAAACAGCTACTCATAACGCCTTTACTAGCTAAGACAACACACCCATGTGAATGTCTTAAAAATGACATTTAGTACATGCCTTCATTCAAAGTGACTCAAGGTTCAGTGAAATGGCACATTTTCAGTGGTATCTGTGCTTCCAGAGTATCAAGCTAATTAACATGACAGTGCGAGGAGCAGTTTTACTAGTTGAGCTTACTTGAGTAGGTGTGAAAACCCAAACAGGCTACTTTTTCTGTGTGTGAAACAAGACAGAGAGACAAGGCAAGGTATTGGTGTAGGTGTAGGTGGAATCTTACCGTTCTCAAGTGCCGTGCTTTCAGCTCGCGCCTCCGGAGTGTGCGGGGTGATGGGTACGTGGGCATGGGAGGTGCCACCGAGATGTTGATGGTCACCCGCCGTTCCCTGTTACTGGCCTGCTGACGCTGGTGCTGGTCTGTTTTGGACATGCCCACACACACAGAGAGAGAGAGAGTCACACACACACACACACACACACACACACACACACACACACACACACACACACACACACACACACACACACACAAAATTACTGAATTATAGTCCATGCAAAATTGCCTCTTTACACAAAGAACATCACACGAAGGATGTTGACTGTGTGTAGGCTACATCAACACAAATACCACATCACAAGTCAACACATCATGTGACATTCACAGTAGAGAAACACTGTTAAATAAACACCTCACATCACATGGGGATCCACCCAGCTAATTCTACAGCACAGCACACACACGGACACAAACACACATTTGGCACAAACATATCATTACTGTGTGTGCAGGGCACACAGGGCGACACACACCACAAACACACACTGTCACACATTTGTCTATGGCATGCAGTTACTATGACACAGGGAATCTCCCAGTGAATTTCCCACACAACTGAATTCCCCAGTGCATCTTATTTCAGATACTTTTTTTGTGTATTTTTTTCTGGATGCCACTAGGGGGCAATGTTTATCTATGGAAGACAGAAATGCAGACCTGGCTCATGACTCCATGAGAAGCCTTTGGAATGATGTTAGAAAAACAAACAAACAAACAGACAGACATAAAAACAACATGAGACAACGTGGCCAGGTCATAGATCACATGCTTGTCAATTACATCTCACATTACATAAGGTAACACACACAGACATACAGTTCAAGTGAGGCTGGCTAAACATACACACACACACACACACATGCTCATACACACACGTGCACTATTAGTGAGATAACTGTGATATAAAAAGTAATGGGTGTCAACATCAGTCCAGTACCCTGACTGTAAAATCAACACCATGAGAAAGATAGACAGATAGATAGATAGATAGATAGATAGATAGATAGATAGATACTGTGTAGATGGAGAGAAAGATACTGTGTAGATAGATAGAGAGAAAGATATGTAAAGAGATAGATAGGTAAAGAGAGAGCGAGAGAGAAAGAGAGTGAGAAAGGGAGAGTGAGAGAGAGATGGAGGTGTTGAAGACTAATGGCTAACTGTGGCAGCTGTGGGCCTGACCTCGTTGCAGCGCCCGCAGGCTCTGCTTGGCGTGGCGGTGGAGCTCCTCCACGCAGGGCGGCCGGGTGGAGGGGTGGAACACATTACGATGCTGGTGCCAGGGGGCCTGGTAGTGGGACGTCAGCTTGCTCTCCACGTCCAGGTTAGACACAGCTGTATGAGAGAAAGAGGGGGGGGGGGGGGCGGGGGAGGTGGACAAAGGACAGGAGGGAGGGAGAGAGAGAGAGAGACAGAAAGGAGAGGAGAGATGGACGAGGAGAAAGAGGAAAATAGGGGAAAGGAGGGAAAGGGCCAAGCAGAGAGGAAATGGAGTGAAGAGAGAGGGAGAGCGAGGGAGGAGAAGATAGACAGAGGACAGTG